>NW_022302087.1:1137139-1141945 GCF_002776525.5 Piliocolobus tephrosceles | reverse complement strand
CCCCCCCCCCACATGCCCATGCCCCGCCTATTGCCCTTCCACTCCTAGGAAAGTCGCTCCCAGCAGATGCGCCGGGGGCGGGCTTTCTCAGCCCCCACTCTTGTCGGGACTGTATTAGAAACTCCGCCCCCCCCACCCCCAGCTCTGGTCCCTGAAGCTAGATGACCAAAGAATAAATTTGCAGTTTTGCTTTTAGCCTTGCCTACTCGCTGGTTCTTTTGTGCCCACTCGGCTGGTCTTAGAAAAACAAATCAGTTGGTGCCCAACCGGGAGGAGACCCCTCCTCAGGGCCCCCAGGGTCCGGGGAGCCTCCTCCTCCTCGTTCCACCCTGCGGATGGACCAGGACCTGAGACCCGCTTCGCTCACTCTCACGGCCTCTCTGGGGTAAGTGCCCTTGTCTCCTCTTTACCTCCCTCGGCCAGAAATCCTGTGCAGGTCCGAGGTCCATTTTGAGCCACCAAGTGGCTTGGGAGTGTCTTGTTTTTCTAAGACCACCAGAGCAAGCACAAAAGAACCAGCAAGTAGGCAAAGGTCAGGCGCAAAACTGCAAGTTTATTTTAGTAACCTAAGGTGTGGAGAAGAAGTCTGTCCGCCTCCGGCAAAGAAGGCCGGCAGAGTTCCCCTCCCCCAAGCTCTGGGACGGAGTTCCCACATCCCCACAGGACTGGGAAGCTGGGAAGGCCGCGTGGCTCAATGGCGGAGAGCCGCTTTTCTAGGAGTGGGAGGGCAATAGGTGGGGCATGGGCGTGTCAGGGGCATTCCGCAGGTGCGACCAGGTAAATCTTGGTCTCTTCAGATTGACGTCACCTGGCGCATGCCCAGTTGGTCTGCACCCTCCCCGGTGCCCGCTGCCTTTTCGCGCACGTGGGAAGAGTTGGTGGTTAAGAAGAACCCGGAAGTGCACCATCTTGCCTCCGTTCATCCAAACAGTAACCTCTCTGAACTCAATTTCCTCATCCATTCCTAGTTATCTTATAGTATGGTACTGCAATGAGACAACCCGGGTTTAGAAGCTGACAAATGTAAAACAGTGCTCAATAGGTGTTTATTCTCTCTGTGTTTCTGTAAAATCTATTTACTACAAGACATCTCTTGACTTCATTTTTTCTCACTAGTACAGAAGACAGGACAGGGGCTAGATTTCACCTTTGTTACAGAAAATATGGTTCAGAGCTACATCTCATCAAATGTGGAGGTCTGTGATGAAAGAGCACCCCATTTCCTGGCTCCTAGCAGCAACAATGTATTCTTACTCTTATCTAAGTGAAGTTTCAGCTGAGCCGGGCCAATTTTTCTGATCAGGCTTATACAACAAATATTGGAGATGTGCAGATGTGCAGGGTTCTGAAACATTCTGTTTAGTAAGATGCACAAGTTTTTGGTAGTGGTTGTCTGTCTTATTTTCTGTCTCTACCCTAAGATTCCTAGAAAGATAATGTATGTACATACACAAGACTATGCCCATGTAGATGTATACATGCCATTTTATTTTAATTAATCATTTATATAAACTGACTTAAAGTGCTATAAATGACCAGAATTATGCATATCTTTTTGTTTCTATCAGGGACCAACTTAAACTATCCTAGAAGTTATCATGACCTTTAATTCCATTGGTAACAGTTATCCACTGCCATCGACTCCTTCCTTCTTAATGATTTGCTCTACAACTCCCTGAAAAACTGAACTATTCTAGCCCTCTTGTCTTCAGTAAAACTTGCTGGCTCTTCTACTTTTGGTCCCTGACGATGGACATCATATTATAAAATATTAGCATACTCTTCTAAAACATCCTACATTTTATATGTCTCATGACTTACGATCTATTTTGAACCCTATTTTTAGCTGCAAGTTATATTCATATTTCTAACTGCTTGCAGTTGTTTCAGTTTCTCTAATTTTAACCTTGGTCACTTGGTCACTTGACTAAGTGACCACAAAGTCATTTATTTCAATACTCTTATTTCTACTCCATATTTCTTTACCCTGACACACACTCACAAAAATGTCTCTGTATATTGTTTCTTTTTCTTCTCTTTCTTAACAGAAATTTAATTTCTGTTAATTAAAAAAATTAATTTTTAATTTTTACTCAAATGCCTTTCTATGATTATAAGTTCAGTACTTGAATTTTTCAGGGTAAACTAGTATATTTACCTCTTCATGGACTCTGTTAATTGGAATCTGTTTAGCAATTATTTTCCACACAACTCCTTTTGTTTTTTAAGTGTACTGTCTAATACTGTCATGATTTGTTTACATACCTGTTCACCAAAACTGGTTGTCAAACTCTTAAGTTTGCACCAAAGTTTCTCAAATATGGTGATATGTCACATCCATAATAGGGTATTACTGCTTTGTATTAGTTTGTTCTCATGCTCCTAATAAAGACATACCCAAGACTGGGTAATTTATAAAGAAAGAGGTTTAATGGACTCAGTTCCATATGGCTAGGGAGGTCTTATAATCATGGTGGAAGGTGAGGGAAGAGCAAAGACACATCTTACATGGTGGCAGGCAAGGGGGCATGTGCAGGGCAACTCCCCTTTATAAAACTATCAGATCTCACGAGACTTATTCACTATCACGAGAACAGCATGGGAAAAACTTGCCCCCATGATTCAATTAGTTCCCACCAGTCCCTCCCATGACACAAGGGGATTATTACAATTAAAAGTGAGATTCGGGAGGGTCACAGAGCCAAGCCATATCACGGCAAACTAGTATATTTACCTCTTCATGGACTCTGTTGATTGGAATCTATTTAGCAATTATTGTCCACACAACTCACTCTTTTTTTTTTTTTTTTTTTTTTTTTGGTAAAACGTACTGTCTGATATCTTCATGCTTTGTTTTTGTTCCTCAAATCTAATGATATCTCACATCCACGACAGGACATTACTGTCGCTTTTCACACGCAGAAGATAACTATGCCACTTTTCTTTACATTTTTGAGTTGGGCTATTCTCAAAATATAATTATTAAATAACAAATCTCTTTGATACTATGTGATCTGGTGACTAAATTCAGTACTGTGGCTATTTTAGTACCTGTTTCATCAGATATTATATGTACTTTACATTCTAATAAATTTTACATATTTTATACATCTTACGTGCTAATAAATAAAAATTAGATACCATACCTGGCTTATCATATCATTTTAACATAACTCGCAGAAAAGTGGGCCTACAATTTGAAATAAAAGTATTAAAGTGATATTCTGCTAGCTAGCTGGTTGGATTGTTAGTTAGTTTCTTGCTTAATTCCTAATGAAAACTGAACATAAGCTGTCTCTTTATTTTTACTGGTAGCATTTTTCAAAATGCTGACATGTGATAGGAACTCAATCAAAGTTTGTTGAATAAATGAGTAAATGAATAAATAAATTCAATTCAAATATTCAGAGTAAAACTAATTGATGTTCTTCAACACATTAAAAATATGGTAATTTTTCCACTTGTAGATGAGATTCTGGAGTTCATCTCAATCAAAAAGAGAAGTTGTATTCACTTGAGAATAAGTAAATTTTCTCATATATGTTAGTATTAAATTTCACTGTCATTGATTTCACAAAAACATTCCTTGGCAATTTTGATGTCCCTAATATTTTAAGAATTGTATTCCCTTCATGGCACTAGCTGTTAGTATTCACTATAAAACCTGTAACTTCGTAGGTATCATATTGGCTTTTAAAGCTACAGCTGTCATCTTTGTGGAGGAAGGATCTTCTAACATACAGTGGTATTCCTCTGTATTATTAATTCCACTCCTGAGAATTACACCAGGACTAATCCTGAGCCACTGGTTGTACTATATGTAACATTCTTTCTTGATTGTCCAACTGAATTGCAAAGTGCATCTTGACCAAGACAAGAATTATTTCAAGTGATACTCGTATTTGTAGATTTCATTTTGTATGTAGCCTCAGTGTCTTAAGTGTATCTCTTTGAATCTCACATACTCACATCTGCATTCATCACACTCAGCTCTTTGTCCTAATTTATTAACTGTCTACCTTAAAATGTAAAACACAAATGAGAAGAAAGCGATGTACTTTTACAAGTAGCTACAGGATTAATTCCATTTCCTTGTTAGTAGAAACCAATATATGAGGTGAAGTTATGGAAATTATGCAAGAATATCTGTGTCTATGTTTAGGAAATTAATTTGAATTGGGGTTATCTTCTAGTTCTTCTGGGAAAATAACTTGCTCCAAATTCTGCTTTCTTTTATCTGCAAGTTTAATTCCACGTCTCCCCCACACTGGAGCGAATTTGTGTCATTTTTATTTTATTTTCATTTTCATCTAGTATATATTTCGAATTATGGCCTACCTCCATAGTTTTTTCCTTTTAAACTTAAAAGGTTTTTCAGAAGAGGGGGACACTTTTTTTCAGTAATCATAACTAAAAGCTTTCAACATTAAGCTTCTCTCATATTTTATTATTCTGTTTCGTTCATTCTTATAAAACCAAATTCTTTATCTTTGTTGTCAAAAAGGCAGCATTTTATCAAGAGCCTACTATTTGCCCTGATTTATATACATTATCTCATTTATTTTCCTCATTCAGTCCTAGGTATTATTACCTCTTTTTTTTTTTTTTTTTTTTTTTGAGATGGAGTCTAACTCTGTTGTCCAGGCTGGAATGCAGTGGTGCAATCTCAGCTCACTGCAACCTCTGCCTCCGAGGTTCAAGTGATTCTCCTGCCTCAGCCTCCTGAGTAGCTGGGATTACAGGTGCCGCCATCACACCCGGCTAATTTTTGATTTTTTTTTTTTTTTTTTTTTTTTTTTTTTTTTT
>NW_022302087.1:1117674-1137039 GCF_002776525.5 Piliocolobus tephrosceles | reverse complement strand
CTCCCAAAGTGGTGGGATTACAGGTGTGATCCACCCTGCCTGGTCTTATTACCTAATTTTATAAATAAGTAAGAGCAAGGTTCTGGAAACCCATATAGCTTTTCTTAGGCAAAGCAGCCAGGTCTCATCAGGTCTGAGTCCCCTCCTCCCTCTTCTATTCATAAATGCTTACTCTTCTTAAGTAGTTGACAAGATTTCTTTCCAAGTTTAGTAAGTTTGATTGCCTGCTGCTATATGTTAATTCTTGTGAAAGATAAAGATTTAAAAAAATGTCCACTTTTTTTTCAAGTAGTTTTGATATGTTGGTGTATTTTACCATGCTATAGAATTAGGACAGTCACTTCTTCTTTGTAGTTGACAGTGGAGGGTGTCTGGGGAAATGAACAAAATCAACTATCAGAATGACATCCCTGGATCTACATCTTGGAAAGTGGCACTGCTGTTATATAATATAAAGCTCCAATTCATCAATTATCATTATTTACAGCATGAGTTGGCCAATGGATAGGACCCCTTGCAGTTGAAGCCTCATAAGGAATAACATTTTACAAATATAACCTTGGAGAATTATAGATGCTCTACGGACTTACCAAATTGAAAAAGATCTTCAGAGATGACACAGGCCATCCCTCAGTCTTCTGGAAAGAACAGAGCTTACCTCAAATGTAAAACAGGAATTTTACTGGTCTTCTAATGTTAATCAGCACATTCACTAAGAAAGGAAAGTTCTGGCAAATCAGTAAACAAATACTTGGCACTATGTTCTGGTTAGTAGCACCCAAGTACTATTTAGTTTCCTTAACCCATGTATTTGAAAGTTACATATAATTATCACATTATGACTACAGATTCTCACTACTTATATTAATAGGATGTTTTGGCCTGGTAGGATTCCTTGGTGGTTGTCACAAGTGAGGCTGTATGCGAATTGATTCTGGGCTAAGGATTATTCAATGAGTAAATATAAAGCAATTATTTTTATCCACAATGAGGTTGACTAGTACTATGCAGTCATTAATCTTTCTCAAAGTAAGAGCTCTACTAACCCTCACACATTTGTCTTGAAGCATGGTTAGAATACTTGAGATCCCTTTTCAGACTCAGTAAGCTGATAAAACCTATGCTTTATAAATAAAAATAACAAGACTAAAGTTTATTTAAGAAGATTCTCAGAGCACAAAGATACGTTTGTCTATGCACATGTGTTTTTTGTGTATAATGTGTTCTCTCTTTTTAAAAAATGAACAGGAAATATTAGTCATTTCTGAACACATGCAGAGAACAAAATAATCTCAGCTAAAAGGAATGGTTTTCCCTTTTTCAGAAAGCTTAAAGCAAGTGTCTGAATATAGGGCTTGCAAAATAATTGCTTTCTCCAACAGAATTATAGCATAATTACTGAGGGGCCATAGTATATTTTATACTGCTCTATTAGAACTCTCTATGTTTTATCCTTTAGAAGATTTTACGGCACTGAACTCAGAACAGAGGTCACAGTCCACACATCCAGCAAATAAGTAAGTACAAAAGGAGAAATCCTAAGTAGAAAATGCTTGTAACTACATTCCACATAGTAATATAGTACCACTTTTAACCCTTACTTTAGTTATGCTAATCCATTATCTAACCCATCCAAGATTCAATTAAGTAAGGAATTCAGTAATGTACAATGGAAAGCTACTTACTCCCATAAGAGACTGTTTATTTTTAGCTATAGGTTCTTAGAATCTTCTGGATACTTCCCTAGTCTTTTCAGTGGAAGCAATGTGAATACATATACCTGTCAAGTCTAAGTATTTGGAGTTGAATAGAAATGTACTCAGTATTAAAATACAAGTGATCGTATATCTCAGGCAAAATGTACTTCGAAGAGCCTTTTGCTATCCACTAAAAAGAAGAAAATGCCATAAAAAAGATTCTGTATCTCTATGTAAATGCTTTGAACAAGTGAAAATATTAATGATTAAAAATTTTAAATACTAATGATTAAAATTAAATAGTTGTACTTCAACACTCAGTTTCTTTTTATTTTCAGTTTTTACTCTGAAATAATCATGTCTGCATTCACTGTCTTATATTCCAAGTCTAAATTAGAATGGTGTGATTCTGAACTATTTGTAGAGGGAATTTAAAACTTAAGTGAGGATAAAAGGCTATGTTGATATTCATTATACCAGAAATTTATAACTTCAATTGTGGGGATTATTGAACTTTGGGATGTAATTTCTGCTTTTGGAAATTCTTGATCTCCTTTGTTTTCTAGTTTTTATAGCTATGTGAAATAAATTCTAATTTCCAAACACCTTAATAGCAAAATTTATTCTGAGGTTCTAAAGTTCTTTAAAAGTATTTAATAATAGAGACATCATTCAATTATATTCCAAAACCTAGTGTTTAGCTTATATTGTTTTTATAGTACGTGTGAAGTAAAGAGGAGGGTGAAACTATTTTCAAACGACACGTAAAATGGGACAAAAATTCTACGATATTAACACACGTTAATAACTATTGCTCATACCTTCAAATTTTTTCATAGAATGGAATACCGTTGATTACATTTTTATGAAATATAATGTATAAAAAGAGTATATATAACTTATATGTTCAGTTTTTAAAGGTTAATAATAAAACTTGAAGTACCACCACTTTCCTTCAATGGTGGTGCAAACATTGCTACTGCCTCACCTTTCATTTCGGAATTGATCACCATCCCAACGTTTGTGCCTATCCTTCTCTCATATTTCTTTATAATTTTATTATAATAAATACAGGATATGTTAGGCATTTATGAATTTAGAAAGATCATACTTCTTTATGTAATGATGCTCTTCATCTCTAGCTATGCATTTTTGTCATAAACAACAACTTTAAGGATTCTGTATGGCTACACGAGCTTAAGTTTAGTCTAAGTATTTCCCCTTATTTATTTTTCATCTCTCTTTGTCCTTATGTTTTATGTATACCTTGCATATGGCATATGACTGAATTTTGTTTTAATAAGGTCTGTCTGTTATATTTTAAATGGAAAATTTTAGTTTATTTACTTTGATTACAGATATAGGCTTTGTTCTACACTATCATTGTGTGTTTTTCCTTTTTAGGCTCAGCTTTTTTTTCTTTTTTTTTTTAACATTCATTTTCTTTCTACTCTCTTGCCTTCTTTTGGACTGATGGTTAAGTTATATTTTATTTTCTTTTTCTGCCCATTCAAGAGTTTGGAATTTTTATACTTGTCTTAGTCTGTTTGGGCTGCTATAACAAAAGACTGTAGGCTGGCTAGCTTCTAAACAACGGTAATTTATTTCTCACAGTTTTGGAGGCTTGGAAATCCAAGATCAAAGAATTGACAGTTTTGGTGTCTGGTGAGGGCCTGTGTTATAGACAGTCGTTCATAGACAGTGTCTTCTGCTATATCCTCACATGGTGGAAGGAACAAGGCAGGTTCCCTGGGGTCTCTTTTAATAAGGGCACTAATTCAATTTATTAGGGCTCCATCCTGATAATCTAACTATCTTCCAAATGTCCCATCTCCTAACACATCACATTGGTGATTAGGTTTCAACATATTAATGTTGGTAGGGCAAACATTCAGACCATAATAACTGATTTCTATTTTTATAGTGATTACTCTAGAAATTTCAACAGCTCTGTTTAACTTATACTATAAATTATACATAGTTAATTTATATTTTTGGAATAAGTACCCCAATGTAAGATTTCAGCACCAAGGAATGAGTATTTTAATAGATTACAAAAATGAAATCATATCCTTTGCAGCAACATGAATAGAGCTGGACACCATTACCCTAAGTGAACTAACAGAAGCAAGAAAATCAGCTATCACATGTTCTCACTTGTAAGTGGGAGTTAAACAAAGGATACATGTGGACATAAAGATAGGGAGATCAGACTCTGAGGACTCCGAAGAGGCAGGGCAGAGGGCGGGGAGCAGAGAGGATTGAAAAATCATCTACTAGGTACAATGTCCAATATTTGGGTGATGGGTACTCTAGAAGCCCAACCCTTACCATTATGCATGTACTCATGTAACAAATAAGCCCATATACCCTCTGAATCTGAACTAAATATATATATCTACTGCTATCTTGTCATCCAAAGGAATTAGTATCAATTTTGACTGCAACTGGCAATCTATAAATGTACATGTTTTTCGCATTCTTGCAAATGTTGTGTATTGTAATTTATATATTTCTTTTAGTGCTAATTAAATTGTGGAAAGTTATTCTTTATTGTTGATATTTTCATACATTGATTAACTAGTATTTTCATGTGTAATTTATATTTTGTGAATTTAGCCATTTAATTACCATGTTTTATGTGCTCATTATAAAATTAATCATTTATTTGAGGCTGGTATGTTTCAGTGTCTATGTAACAGACTTGAGCTAGTTGGTTAATTTATTTTGAAAATTCTTTACACCACCACGATGGCACTTTTATTATGTAAACTACCATTTAAACAAATATTTGTTTATATGTCTTTCTCTCTCCCAGACTGGAGAAATATATTCAAATCTCTACTCAGGTTGCCTGACACAATGTTTATGATGCCAAATGTAGAGGTCTTTTTTTCTGGGCTGCCAACACTATCATCATTCATTATAAATTACACTAAGCTGTTATTATATTTCAAAAATGACCTCAGAAAGGAACAAAAGAGTATGTGTTTAGTCAGTTTGCCTTACTTAACTATAAGCTAACTACTTCATTTTAATGTTTTGTTCTAGTAGATATTACTAGGAGATACTTAATGAGATTCAAGGGTCAGCTCACACAACTAGGAGTATTTAATTAAATAAATATCTCTAGTTTCTACCACAGAGTGTACATTATGTTCTCTAGGAAGATATGGCTCATAAATCTATAGGCGTTAGGTGTCTTTACATTAGGCAAACCTCAATCAGAAGCATCTGACTCAAAGCATTCCAAAGGTAAAGATTCTTCTCCTGGAATGAAGCATTGTTCTGTTTGTCTGAAGACCCAGTTGTTCTTACAAGGAAATTATACAGGATCACCTACCTTATTTTATCTTCCCCAGAAGCATCCATCACCATCCCAACTCTCTATTCCCTTGGTAATTGGGGAAGAAATGCATCACATCAGCTTTAATTCTTTCCTTCTTGGATTTGTTCTATGATATGTTCAGCTAAGCTTAACCTGAGGACACTCCTCCACAGGGATGACAAAAGAATGAGGGAACCATGCATTCTGCTGCTTCTTAGTGTGTATATTTCCCCAGTGGTCCTTACATTATATATTGCTAGAGACCATTGTGTTAATGCCCTGTTGTACTTCTTGTTTATATGTATGCTGTCTATTTACACTGGGATCATCACTTTTTTTATGAGCTTAATTTTATTTCTTTACTGACTGGCTGCCAGATGAAAAATGATTACTTACATATTACAACTTGGAGTAATATTATAAATGATAATAGTATTTATTATTCCAGTATACATACAGAATATAGAGTTTCATGTGCTGAGACAAGTGTTTCTGGAAGCATAAAGTGAAAAAAGTGAACACAGGAAAACCTCATGAATAACTGAAAACTTAAATATTGGGCTAATACATCTGCTCTTACTCATCAATACATTGTCTAATATAAAATGCTGTCAATTAGTAGTATGCTTTTTTCAAATGTAACAGATAAACCTCCTTGGCAAAACAATCAAGTTTGTCAAGAAAAAAGGAAATTAATTATTGGATGCAAACAGTAAAGAAAAGACTAAAAATCCAAAAAAAAAAAAAAAAAATTCATCCTAAGATATACTCCTGAGGGGAAACATTGTCCCAAGTTACATAACTATTGAGGCTGTAAAAAAGTGAAGACACACAGTTAACATTATGATAAAAAAGAGAAAGCATCTCTTTATCAAGCAATAATGTTGAACATCACATAAAATCAAAATGTGATATCATAAAATGTAAAAAGATAATGACTGTCATTTATTTTACCTAAATTTGAATGAAAATTGATTTGCTGAGAATGAATCAGCTCATTGTATCTGCATTCACAGGAGTGAGAGTTACTTGACCATTTTTTCTTCTATCACTGAAAGCCTACAAAAAAGAGGAGAGTTTCTACTCTTATTTTATTTATCTAATGTCTATTTTGTGGTGGACTAGAACAGGTGTTGAGTTATCAAACTAATAGAGTACAAACAGCTACATATGCAGCAAGGAATGAGAGCTAAATGATGATAATCCACATATTCTTGTATTTATAAAGAATCCTGGCAGTCAGCAATAGATCTTTACTTGAGGTTAAAATATATAGCAAAAAATGTGAATATTTCTTCATCACAGCTATTTTAATGTGCTCATTTTAAAGATGCTGTTCAAGGAACTGGGAAGATAGTATAAAATTCTGCATTTTGGTCGGGCATGGTGGCTCACGCCTGTAATCCCAGGACTTTGGGAGGCTGAGGTGGGCAAATCACAAGGTCAGGAGTTTGAGACTACCCTGGCCAACATGGTGAAACCCCGTCTCTATTAAAAAAAAAAAAAATCAGCTGGGCGTGGTGGTGGGTGCCTGTAGTACCAGCTACTTAGGAGGCTGAGGCAGGAGAATCCCTTGAACCTGGGCAGTGGAGGTTGCAGTGAGCCTAGATGGTATCACTGCACTCCAGCCCGGAGGACAGTGTGAGACTCTGTCACAAAACAAAACAAAACAAAACAAAACAAAACAAAACAAAACAAAACAAAACAAAACAAAAGATTTCGTGTTTCCACACCAAATATGGTGACCATCATGGCAAAAGGTGTTCATGTGAATTTTTGAAATGAAAAGTGAAACTTTAAAAAATATCTTCATGGACTGATAATGCTTCCAAAGACCATCTTTCAATGATTCAGTTGACTTGTTTCAGTGAGTATACAAAACAATATAGTGAGCATCGTTAACAAACCAACAAAGAAAAACAGTCTTAGGATATGGAAAAGGCTTGGTCAAGTCCCAAGTATTCTGTTTGAGCTCGTGGATTTATATGTGATTAAAACCACATTTACCACAACTTTTTAGGTTTTTTTTTCTTTAGATATTTTGAGTATGATATATGCCACTTGAAAATAAGAGAATTCTAAAAACAAAATATGTTGTTGCCATTAAGAGCCTAAATTCTGGAGTAAGGCTGAGTAGGTATAAATCCTGGCCCCATCACTTGCTTATTGTGTGGCCTTGCACAAGTTTAACTTCTCTGTGCCTGAGTTTCATCGTTTATAAAAAATGAAAAAAATTACTTCATAATATACTTGGTTAAAATGAGATAATATATGCAAATCATTTAAAAGAATTTACTATATCTGGCATGCTTTAAGAAATTAACCCATATTAATATTTTTTATTACCATTTTTTTTTTTGACAGAGTCTTGCTCTGTCTTCCAGATTGGAGTACGATGGCGCAGTCTCAGCTCACTGCAGTTTCTGCCTCCTGAGTTCAGGCAGTTCTCCTGCCTCAGCCTCCTGAGTAGCTGGGACTACAGGCACCATGCTCAACTGTATTTTTAGTAGAGACGGGGTTTCACCATGTTGGCTAGGATGGTCTTGATCTTCTGACCTCGTGATCCACCTGCCTTGGCCTCCCAAAGTGCTAGGATTACAGGCATGAGCCACCATGCCTGGCTTTTTATTACCTTTTCTATATGAATTGGGAACCATTAAAAACTAAATCAAAATATGCAAGGAAACACAAAAACACAGAATACTTCTTAGAGCTGAATAAAATGAAAGAATGGAATAGGAATGCATTACCTAAAGTCTCAAATTGAAAATTTAAAGAATATTTCAAGTAATTTGCTTGTAATTCCCCTCAGTGCTAGTTGTGTGTGTTCTTTGCCCAATGTTGATTTGGGAAGGATGCATTGACCTAGCAGATGGTTCAAAGTGAAGAGGACTGCCCAGAGCCCAGAGGAGCTCTGCCCAGAGGAGGAGATTGTTTTGAGGTTACACAAAAGCCATCTTTAATTTCTTCACTCTTTTGGGAATGTAAAGGAGGGTTTATAGTCTTCCATGAGAAATTCCTTCATAATTTCCATCACTACTTTTAAGTGAAATGCCCAAATACTGGGACTGCCAAACAGTTACCACCATTTAGGTGAATATATATGAAATATAATTTTGTTTTTAATTTAGTAGAGAGAATAAGTAGAATATAGCTGATGAGATGTGGAATCTGACATGATTTAGGCATGTATCATCTAGATGAATAGAGAGAGTTTGGTGAAAAATTCAAATTAACACTTATTAGTAGCACCGAAATATTCATTTAAAATAATTGAAATGTTATTTTAAATTAAAAGTATGATTTTCTAAAGGTGGCAAATTTTTATAGGTATAAGAAGATAGAGAAACACTGATTGAAGGGGAGTGAGGCTATATACAACTGTAGTTTTCAAATTGGGGCCTTTAAAGTCTAGAGAAATTGTAAAGATCTCAATTGTAGCCATAAACATGGGAGCTCCAGGGATATTTTGGAAATTGCCTATTGAGCTATTTATTCATGTATGTATTAAAATTATAAGCATTTTATAAAATTAATTTGTTTCTTTGAAGTAACTTTATAATGAAGACTTTTTTTTATCTCCGTTTAACAGATAAGAAAATGAAGGCATAAAGAAGTATAGTAATTTGTCTAAGATCATACAGTAGGCAAGTAACAGAGCCAGGATTCCAGCACAGGGTATCACACTCTTAACCAATCCTATCTGCTGCGTCTCATGATTAGTAATTATTTGATGACGGAAACAACAATGGCTCTAAATCACCTCCTGTTTATATTCCCCAACTCTCATTTTTCTGTCTTCATCTCATCTTATTTCAAGAGTAACTTTCCTCTAGGCAGATAAAATATGTTCCTCAAACATTGATATGATTTGTGTGTTCATTTAAAGCATTTTCACTCCCTCTTCTCTAAACATTTATTTAACTAGTTTCTCTTTCAAACTTATATTTAAATGTAACCAACCCACCCAGGGCTTTTATTTGAAAAAAGTAATAATTTTGCAACACTCATATCCAAAGTGAATTGTCCAGCTAAATGAGTGTACTTTATATGATTTTGGAAAAATTCCCTTTAAAAATTAGATTTTAAATGTCATAATAATAGAGATACAACTTTAGTTTAAAAATTACATGGGAAATAGCAAATACTCATTTATTTACATATATATGTTGAATTTTTTCAGAGCTCATCAAATTATAAACTTCCACATGGTGAGTCCTTCATGTTTATATTGTGCTGAGTATATCCATTCTCTACCTGATGATCAGTTCAGAAGGAAGTGTTATTGACTTAATAAGTAGTTCAAAGTGGAAAGATACCTCAAAGGAGTGGATTTCCTAGGATGTAGCTAGTGACTCTTTCTTTAATTGGTGTGTTTGCTTACTCAGGGAACTTTAGGGTCTCAAGGTAGCTTGATGTCCTCTTAAGACTTGCATTTCCTCGTTTTAAAACTCCTACAGGTAAAATATGCTTCATCCCAGGATAATTTAAACTGCATATAATCAAAATAGAAGGTGGAAAATTCCCTGGAGGGAGTTTAAAAGCTGAAACATAGGGAGAATAAGAATCTTGTCCCAAATCACACAGGCAGTTAGTAATGGAGCTGGGGCCATAAAATGCACTAAAGGAATACCATTTAATAACAACATGCAGAGTTTGTAAGAGATCTGAAGAAAAGTTTCTCATTTTATTGTCCCTGCTGCCTTCCTTATTTAAGTGCATCATTAACAACATTAATAATTGCTATTTTAATAGCATTGTAAAAACTTTATTTGTCAATACTGACTTGTGCTAAAATAAATGTTGTATTTTACAAACCAAGTATAATATTCTAAAATAGTGGTATGGTTAAAAAAGTTCTAGCTTTAAATATTCAAATTAGGAGAAAAGGCAAGACCAAGGACACCAGATACCACCACCTTCGAGCGATTTTTCAGAAGTTACTTAACTTTGGTATGCTTTGATTTATATAAAAAAATCACATCATCTCTCAAACCCATTAGAATGCTCAGCATTCAAACAAACAAACAAACAACCCCGGAAAATAACAAGTGTTAAGGATGTGGAAAATCTGTGACCATTGTGTACTGTTGGTGAAAGTGTTAAATGGTGTAGCCACTATAAAAAAACTGTGTGGTGATTTCTCAAATAAGTAAAAATAGAATTATTATATGATCCAGCACTTTTACTTCTTGGTATATACCCAAAATAATTGAAAGGAGGACCTAGAAGGGAGATTTGTATAACCATATTCATAAACGTATTATTCACAATAACCAAAAGGTGGAAGCAATCCAAGTGTCCATCAATAGATTAATGGCTAAAGAAAATGTGGTATATACATACAATGGAATATTATTAGCTTAAAAAGGAAGAAAATTCCAACACATGGATGAACGTTGAAGACATGACACTAAGTGAAATAAATCAGTCATGGAAAGGCAAATGTTGTATGATTACACTTGTGTGAAGTAGCTAAGGTAGTAGAGTTCGCAGACAGAAAGTAGAATGGTTGTTGCCAGCAAAGTTTTCTGGGTACTGGGAAAGACTGGGAAGCTGGTGTTTAATGAGTATAAAGTATTATTTTTCAAAAATAAAAAGAGACTGAAGATTGACTACACAATGATATAAAGATAATTAACATTTTTGAATTGTACACTTAAAAATAGTGTGGTAAATTTTATGTTAGATATATTTTACCATAATTATAAATAAATAAAAATTCACAAAGGAAAAAATTATCCCAGATGATTCTAGTGTGCAGTCGGGGTTTAGAACCACTGTGCTTGTCCACACCAGTGATATTCAAGGTGTGGTCTCTGGATCTGCAGCATCAACATCACCTGGAAGCTTGAATAAATAATTCAACATTTTATTCACCCTACTTAAAAGAGCATGGGAGAACCTGTATTTATATTGGGTAATCACTAGTCCTCGCTAAAAATAAAATTTATAGTTTAGTAACTTTTGTAAAATGAATAAAATTAGCATATTATAAATATTACAGAATTACTCAATAACATTATATGTTCACTTTATAAGATATTTGTCTATAAGGTAAATAATTTCACTTTAAAAATTGTTCAAATCAATAATTATACAAATAAATTTAGAAGAAAATCATTATAAGCAAATGTGAGAAAGTGTGTTCTATGTGAAGAAATGAACAGATTAGTTTATGTGGACAAATGAACATTCTGAAGGGTACTAGTCAAAATATTTAACAACTTTTTTTACATGGGCAAATCTTTGGAGGTACTGGCCATGGTGCTGAAGCTGAATTCTGGATGCTCTCTGACTTTCCAAGCCTTACCTCATTGGCTAAATATCAAGTGGAATGGGAACATTTTGATATATTAACAACAAGCCTAGATACACTTTTGTGTAGTGATGAAGATCAGTCCTAGTTGTATTTTATTAGTTTTTTTGAAGACTGCATAATTACATGTGTCTTCTAAATGATTTTAGTTTTAACAAGTTACACTGAGAAGATGGAAATGTCATAAAATGTAATGTCTGTACTTGAATTAGATCAAGGTTCTGAAAAGTTGGAGGTATTAACACAATAGTAGGGGCTGAATTATAGGATATCAGAATACAAATTAGAAAGAGCCAAGAGTGATTCAAGATAAACATGTAATCTCACAAGATAGTAGTTCAGTGTTTTGCACGTCCTGTTCTTTAAACTTAAGTGGATCAAAAAAGGAGGTGGAAATGTTTAATTGTTTTGTGAAATCTACTAAATTTGAAAACTGGCCAAATTAAACCTAAGAAAATGATAATTCACAATTATCAGAATGTTTCCAGTTCTAAAGATTCTAAATATCTTGGTTAGCAGTGTTTCAATAAGTATTTTTGTGTAGTAGATATATTATTTTTCTAATCATAGTTGTTAAATTACTTCTAGTTTTACATTGCCACACAGAACTTACCTTCCATATTATATATATGTATATATATACACATATATGTATATATATACACACACACACACATATATATATTTTGCAGTTGCAAGATTTACTAGAGTGAAAACAGAGCTCCCATACAAAGGGAGGGGACCCAAAGAGGGTAGTCTTTGCTGGCTCATATGCCTAGATTTATATCCCGATCATTGTCCCTTCTGCTGTGCTCTCAGGCAATAGATGATTGGCTATTTCTTTACCTCCTGTTTTGCCTAATTAGCATTTTAGTGAACTCTCTTTACTACCTGATTGGGTAGGTGTGAGCTAAGTTGCAAGCCCTGTGTTTAAAGATGGATGTGGTCACCTTCCCAGCTAGGCTTAGGGATTCTTAGTCGGCCTAGGAAATCCAGCTAGTCCTGTCTCTCAGTCCCCCCTCTCAATAGGAAAACCCAAGTGCTGTTGGGGAGGTGGTCGACGACCACTCTAACTGCTTCCTGCTGAATTGGGGCATAGTAGGGGTTGTGCAGTTGAGATTTCCTCGGGAGGGGTACCTTCGATGTAATTAATATCAGATCATGGGCCAGTAGGCCAGTCCGGGGGTCCACGGTAGATCTTAGTCACTTCCATATAATTTTATAAGGAAAACTCTACATCGTACCTAGGAAAAATAAAAATGTAATTTTTCTTAGGATAGAGACACTAGGTTCTTTGTTTTATGGCTCTAATAAACCTCTGAGAAGACAGACAAAAGTAAAATTGAAAGTTTTGGTTTTATTCTTTATTCTTGAATCACTGAGAGTAAGTTACGGACAAGATGCCCCAGCAGTTGGAAATACTCTAGAATATATTTCCTGCAAACAGAATGTTACCTTACATAATTACACTGCAGCCAACAAAATCATGAAATTAACACTTATATATGCAATGATCTAATACGCAGGCCCACTCAAGTTTTGTCAGTGTCCTGATAATGTCCTTCATAGTAAAAAGCATTCAGTCAATAATGAAAGGTTGCCTTTGTCATTTTTTTAGACTTGTTCAGTAATTTTATAGAACATTCATAAAATTGGGTTTGTTTTCTGTTTCCTCATGACCAGATTCAGAAGTATGCACTTCTGGCAGCAGTATTTCAGAAGTCATCCTTTCTTTTTATTGTATCTTATTAAGAAATATGTCATTTATTAACCCGATTGTTGGATTAAAGTGTTTGTCATGTTTCTCCCCTATACTCTTTATACTCTTTGCTCTTCACTCTTATTTTGATATTCAGTAAGCACTTTGTAGGGAGGCATATGAAACTATATAAATACCACATTGTCATCAAATAGTCACCCATAATTATTTATATATTTATTTTTCTTTTTTAAAATTGTTGTGTGTACATAGTAGGTGTATATATTTATGGGGTACATGAGATGTTTGGATACAGGCATGCAATGTGAAATAAGCACATCATAGAGAGTAGGGTCTCACCCAAAGCCTGCTGTAAGCACTTCTTGCTACTGCCTATGTTCACTCAAGGCCCTGGGCTCTACAATCGGCAGGTGACAAAGCTAGCCAGACCTGTGTTCTTCCTTCATGGCAGACGGGTCCCCAGGTCCCAGGTGGTCCAGAAGTGCCATCTAGGAGTTAGGGTCTACAGTCAAAAATGTTGAATATCGGCCAGGTGTGGTGGCTTATGCCTGTAATTGCAGTGCTTTGGGTGGCTGAGGTGGGCAGATCATGAGGTCAAGAGATCGAGACCATCCTGGACAACATGGTGAAACCTCGTCTTTACTAAAAATACACATATTAGCTGGGTGTGGTGGTGCATGCCTGTAGTCCCAGCTACTCTGGAGATTGAGGCAGGAGAATCACTTGAACCTGGGACGCAGAGATTGCAGTGAACTGAGGTCGGGCCACTGCACTCCAGCCTGGCAACAGAGTGAGACTCTGTCTCAGACAGAAACAAACAAACAACTATAAAACAAACAACAAAACCCCTTAAATATCTACTTGGGGTTCTATTGTATTGCCCTGAGCTGGCACTCAAACCACAAGACACAGTCTTTCACACTCTTCCCCTTCTTTTCCAAAGGCAGAGCCTCACCCTGTGGCTGCCACCACCCTATGCCATAAGAAGTACTGCCAGGCTACTACCAATGTTCCCTTAAGGGCCAACGTCTCTTAAGTCAGCTTACAGTGAATGCTGCCTGGTCTGGGACTCACACTTCAGGGCAGTTGACTATCCTCTGTCCCAGAACAGGTCCAGAAATGCTGTCTAAGATTCAAGTCCTGGAAATGAGTACCCCAGAAGTTTATTTGGTGCTCCACTTTCCTGTGGCCATGCTGATACCTAAGGTGCAAAACCAAGTCCCCTTTACTTTTTTCTTTGCTTTTCTCAAGCAGAAGGAATCTTGCTCCATAGCCACCACAGCTAATAATGCACTGAGTCCCACCTGAAGCCAGCAAGTCTCAGAGGCTCACCCAAAGCCCTCAGTGTAGTACTTGGGTATCACTGCTGGTTATTCAGGGCCCAACGGCTCTTTAATTAGCAGGCGATAAATGCTGCCAGTACTGAGTCCTTTCCTTCAGGGCAACAGGTTCCCTTCTGACTGTGTGTGTCTAGAAATGTCTGAAACCTGGGGCCTGGAATGGGGGCCTCACAACTCTGACTGGTGCCCTATCCTGGTGTAGCTGAGCTGGTATCCCCTTAGAGTTGCTGCTTTTATGGCCCAGACTGCCTTTCAAGTTTACTTGAAGACACAGAATACTGTAGCCCTCTGTGGAAATGTTTGTAGGCACTCATGTTCTGACTGCTGGGATTGGTGATTTCCCTCAGGCTAGGTCTGGGATTTTTTTTTTTTTTTTCCAACTTCAGAATTCAATTTTATTGTATTACCCCATCTAGCTCAACAACATTTAAGGTCAGCAACTCAGTGTGGGATGGTGCTCGAAGTCATTTCACTTTTCACTTTAGAACATAAGCTGGTTCCACTTATGATACTGTGTATTCTAAGCCAGCATCA
Organism: Piliocolobus tephrosceles; assembly: GCF_002776525.5. NCBI lineage: Eukaryota > Metazoa > Chordata > Mammalia > Primates > Cercopithecidae > Piliocolobus > Piliocolobus tephrosceles. The sequence goes on along the minus strand of NW_022302087.1, from coordinate 1,122,101 downwards.
TTGTAGCTGATAGTCTCTTCTCACCCAGCTTTGTTGGTGGTGCAGCTCCCAGGTCTGCAGCTGTGGTCCAGGGGCTGGCTGTGCTGAATACAGAAGTTGCTGTGACACGAGGCACACGCCATCTGCAGCATCTCTTTTTTCTTGCATCCCTCTTTTTAGCACAGGTGTATAAAAATCTTCTTTCTTCTTCCCAGGCTGATAGTCATATTCTCTATCAGCGTGATCACCAACCACCATGTCTGGTATCTAACAAAGTTCTCCCCATTCTTCTGTCTCCTCTCCTCAAGTGGAATGAAGGGGTTTCTTTTGGAGCCACGAGCTGTGCAGCCTGGGGTTAAGGGAAGGGTTTTGCCAGCACCCCCTTAGCTGCCCCAGCTGCTGTCTCCGTGGGCAGCATGTTCCCCCAGCCCGCTATTCCTGGGTCTAGTTCAGCACCAAAACTCCCCTAAGAGTTGCTGTTTTTATGGCCCAGATTGCCTTCCAAGTTTACCCGGAGACACAGAACACTGTAGCCCTCTTTGGGGATGTTTGTAGGGACTCATGTTCTGACTACTGGAATTGATGCTTTCCCTCTGGCTAGGGCTGTTTTAAATGCTCCCTTTGTGGGTGGGGTCTGCTGAGTTTGATATGGCTTTCCTTTCTGCTCTAACAGGACAGCACTCTGAGTTCATTGCCTCACAGTTGCTGTGCTCTCCCTCCCCAGCCCCCAGAGATGCTCTCCGTACCAGGCCTCTGCCACTGAGGGTGAGGAAGGGGTGGCATGGGCAATTCAAGACTATTTTTTCTATCTCTTCAGTGTCTCTTTCAGCAATATTAAGCTAAAAGCAGGTACTAGGAGTGCTCATCTGATTTTTGTTTTTTATGAAGGTGTTTTTACTGTGTAGATAGTTGTTAACTTACTGTCCTTGTGAGGGTGGACAATCGGTGGAGCTTTTTATTCCACTATTTGTTCCCTCTTCAGTTTCACCCACTGGTGTTAATACCTATAAATGTTTCTTGACTGAATTAATTATTTTGAAAAAGTTTTCCAAATGATAATTTTCTAAATGAATTATTGCTTTCATATTTTGTCAATGGCATTCTACTGTGACAGTTTCTGTACTCTCAATTAATTAATTAATTAGTATCTGTGTGGGCTCATGGATTCCTATTTTATTTGATGAGTTAATGTTAGAAACAATTGCTACTTAACTATATGTTTTCATCTAAAATAAGCTTTTTGAAACATAATTTACTTGCAGTAAAACAAAACTATTCTTGGTGTATTGTTCTGAGTTTTGACAAATGTATACATCAGTGTAACTACCAAGCCAATCAAGACGTGGAAGATTTCTATTACTTTAAAATGGTCTCTCGTGTTCCTGTGCAGTAAACCTTTTCTCTTATGTCAAGTGGTCCCAGGAAACCACTCTTTTTTTTATTCACTACAGTGCAGCTTTGCCTATTGTAAAATTTAAAATAAACAGAACTCTGCTACATGTGCCCCTTTTGTGTCTGGATTATTCTCCTTGTTATGGGGGTTTTGATACTTATGTATCCATTTTAGTGTATGTATAGTTTTATTACATCATAGTATTCTATTTGTATACCAAAAATTATTTATCCTTTCACTGATTGATGAACATTTCGGTTATATTCATGTTGAGAATAAAGCTACTATGAATATCCATATACAAGTCCTTTTTGGCATTGGAAATCTTACTATATTTGAGCAAATATGCTGAGAATTGCTGTTGAGTCTTTTAATATATGATTGCCTTCAAATAAACCATCCAGCTGTTTTTCAAAGTGGCTGTACCATTTCATATTTCCACCAGTGACAAGTGAAAGCCTCAGATGCTCCACATCATCATCAATGTTTGGTGTTGTCGGTTTTATTAACTTTAACCGCACTAGTTAGTGTGGAGTGGTCCCTCTTTATGGTTTTAATTTGCACTTCCCTGATAAGTAAGCATTTTTTATATATTTACTGGATATTTACATATTTTCTGTTGTGAGATGTCTGTCCACATATTTTGTCTATTTTTTATTGTGTTTTTTTCTTCTTACTGAGTTGTAAGAATTCCTTTTTATTATTAAGATACAATTCCTCATCAAGCATATGTGTTACAAATATTTTGTCCCATTCTTTGAATTTCTTTTTAATTTATATATATATTTAAAGATTTCTACTATATATAGAACATAAAATATATAATATTATACAAGTTTATTATATTTTATTATATATAAAATATGTAATATTTATTTTAATTTAACATAATTATATATAATAAAAAATAAAATAAAATAATAAATAAAATAATTAAATAAAAAATTAAAAAAAGTGTTATTAAGATGTATAAGCATGGGCTGGGCATGGTGGCCCACGCGTGTAATCCCAGCACTTTGGGAGGCTGAGGCAGGCAGATAACCTGAGGTCAAGAGTTCAAGACCAGCCTGGTCAAGATGGTGAAACCCCATCTGTACTAAAAAAGTACAAAAATTAGCCAGTCGTGGTGGTGGGCTCCTGTAGTCCCAGCTACTTAGGAGGCTGAGGTACGAGAATCACTTGAACCTGAGCAGCGAGGTTGCAGTGAGCCGAGATTGCGCCACCACATTCTAGCTTAGGCAACAGAGTGAAGCTACATCTCAGAAAAAAAAAAAAAAAAAAGGGGGGAAAGAAAATGTAAGCACACAGTCCAATTTATAGTGGTTTTATGATGACAGAATAGACTTCCTGCCCATTTTTCTACTATATTACTAAGCTAATGCTTCTTAAACTTTTGGATGCCTGAGAACCACCTGGAAGGTGGGCCTTTCTCCAGATTTTCTGATACAGTTGGTCTGGGGCGAGGCCCCAGAATTTGCATTTCTAAGAAGTTCCCAGGTGATGCTGATGCTGCTTGGAGAAACTGCATTCAGGAAAACACAGCATCAGAACAGAACTGTTTTCTCTAGGCAGACTATTTCACAAGTTGTAAATATATTCTCTAACTTGGCTGACTGCCTGCCCTTGAAAGAGAACTATAAATATTGTTTTTATACTACATTTAAGTGTTTTAATTCTTGTATATGTAACAATAATTTTTGTTGCAGTGATGCAGTTTACGTCTATTATAATTGCATCTATAACTAAAGAGCTTCTTTATTCTCACTTCTTTATTCTAGCAAAGCCTAGGCTTTTGAACACAATTTTTATGTTTGTTTGTTTTCCTTGTCAGACCAAGTCTGATTTGTGAATTTCCTCTGAATATGTGCCCCATACTCATATGTAAGTTGTTTTAGACTATAAGTCAATTATTCAGTTGTATCTTACATTGTCCCAACAACTTATTTTTTCCTTTTTTTCTGTTATACAACATAAAATGTTCACTTTATACACTTTCTTTCACATATGGATCATGATGTATTATTTTCCACTGCTAAAAAGATAAAAATTCAAGTGCAGATTATTAAATAACGAGTCTTTTATCCAATACACAACTTATCTTTTAAAAGATGAGCACCTTTAACACAGTCAGTTAGAATTCTGTGCTAATTTAGACTTCTTCCATTCCTTAATTTCTTTTCTCATTGCTTTATTCCTCTTGACACACATGCACAAGTGTTGGGTGTGTGTGTGCACAAACACACACAGAAACGATATGCATAGTGTATATACGTACATGCACACACACCATTGTTTGATTATCAAAATAATATCAGTGTGTTTACATAACACTTATGATTATACACATTACATACTGGAAATTGCTCTAGCATTCATGTAAACAAGAGAGATGAGGCATCAGATTCCCCTATATCACACATAGGTAATCAGCACAATTTAGTTTCTGTTGTCTCTTTGAGTTCAACTCTTAGGCATGAAGAATATGCATCATCTAATAACAATTTCTTTCACATATCACATATATACAATAATATACATTCAATTCTGTTTTCCAAAAGCAAGCCTTATTGATAGTGATATCCTGTCTATATTTTTTACCTTCTGAAATATTATTCATAAATATATTTTTATAATTATTAAGGAAGCAAGTCAGAGTTGGCTGCTGGATACTAATTATCAACTATAAAATTAGATTTTTTTGTTTAGGTTCACAGAACCTTAGTTTAAAATTTTGGGAAAGAAATTCCTTTTAGCTAATTATAAAATCACCCAATTTACAGATGAGGAAACTAAATTTTAGAGTGTCTAAATGACATGTGTGATACATACAATTTGGCAGAGATCCTAGACTAGAACCAAAGTGCAATTTCTAGAACTACATTCTTTCCATTACCCATGGCAGGAACATAACTTCAAAAAGAATGGTGATCCAAAAAAATCTGACTTAAATATTGAAAGAAATTTCAGGGGGGGCGGAGCAAGATGGCCGAATAGGAACAGCTTCAGTCTCCATCTCCCAGCGCGAGCGACACAGAAGACCGGCGATTTCTGCATT
>NW_022302087.1:1013738-1067674 GCF_002776525.5 Piliocolobus tephrosceles | reverse complement strand
GAGCTTCTGCACAGCAAAAGAAACTACCATCAGAGTGAACAGGCAACCTACAGAATGGGAGAAAATTTTTGCAATCTATCAATCTGACAAAGGGCTAATATCCAGAACCTGCAAACAATATAAAGAAATTTACAAGAAAAAAAAACCTCATCAAAAAGTGGGCAAAGGATATGAACAGACACTTCTCAAAAGAAGAAATTTATGCAGCCAACAAACATATGGAAAAAAAGCTCATTATCACTGGTCATTAAAGAAATGCAAATCAAAACCACAATGAGATACCATATCATGCCAGTTAGAATGGCGATCATTAAAAAGTCAGGAAACAACAGATGCTAGGGAGGATGTGGAGAAGTAGGAACACTTTTACACTGTTGATGGGAGTGTAAATTAGTTCAACTATTGTGGAAGACAGTGTGGCAATTTCTCAAGGATCTAAAACTAGAAATACCGTTTGACCCAGCAATCCCATTACTGGGTATATACCCAAAGGATTACAAATCATTCTACTGTAAAGACACTTGCACACGTATGTTTATTGTGGCACTGTTCACAATAGCAAAGACTCGGATCCAACCCAAATGCTCATTAATGATATACTGGATAAAGAAAGTATGGCACATATACACCATCAATACTATGCAACCATAAAGAAGGATGAGGTCATGTCCTTTGCAGGGATATGGATGATGCTGGAAACCATTATTCTCAGAAAACTAACACAAGAACAGAAAACCAAACACCGCATCTTCTCACTCATAAGTGGGAGTTGAACAATGAGACACATGGACACAGGGAGGGGACCATCACACACCAGGGCTTGTCGGGGGCTGGGGGGCTAGGGGAGGGATAGCATTAGGAGAAATACCTAATGTAGATGACAGGTTGATGGGTGCAGCAAACCACCATGGCACGTGTATACCTATGTAACAAACCTGCGTGTTCTGCACACGTACCCCAGAACTTAAAGTATAATAAAAATAAAGAATATAAAAAAGAATATACACTGTAAGAGAAAAGAAAAAATATGACCTATATAGAATTTTAGTTTTTAGTGTGGCAATGGTCACTCAGATTAGTTGCCAAGCCCAAATATCTATGAGCTTATGTTTTATCCTTAAATGTTTGAAGAAAAGTTTTGCTAAAAGAAACCTCCGATGGCAATATTAAGGCATGAGTGACACGGTTTGGGTATTGATTTGGAAAAGTAAAATAATAAAATGAAGAGGAACATTTCTTTGTCACAGGTCAAACACACCTGAGTTTTATCACCTGGAGGGTTTCAAAAGTGCATCACTCTCTGACACCTGGAGGTTCCAAGCCTCAATTATCTGGCAGCAGTAATGCCTGGAAGAGGAGGTCCCAGAAGTGCTAAACAGGAACACCGGCAAGGGAGGCCCTGTTGGGAACGGAAATACCCAGTCAAGTGGATTATGACCAAATTCTTTCTAGTGTTAATGATAGGAGAGTGATGAAGTGAGATGAAGGAACTTTGAGAAATATGTGACCTGGGTTTCAATTCTATTTTATCCACTTATAACATACACTTATACTTGTACATGTATATTCATGTATATTCATACATGTAACTTGGATGAATTATCTTTTCACAATTCAATTTTTTCAATCCATGAAATGGGAACTATACTGTATACTCCATATATTTAAGTTAGTTAAGTTATATAAGTTAAGTTACACAATGAATATGTAAAAAAAAAAAACAAAGATAATGCCTTGACAGTTGATTGAGTGAAAAAGAAAGCAGTTCTCCTCTCTCCTTCCTTTCTTCTCTGTATAACTTAGAACCAGAGACAAGATAATTTAAATTTAAAAAATGAACAAGAGAACAAGATTTACATGAAAAAAAAATGGGAAGAGAGATGATGAAGAAATGAAAATGAACACACATTATGCTTTCTATAAGTAAATTCAGGGGACCAAAGGAGTTAGAGAAGAGGTAGTTGTTTGTAGAGAAAAACAATTTAAGAAAAAACTGCTAAATGTAGAAGGGCAATAAAATAATTATTACGAGAAATTGCAAAGTACTAAAAAAATTTTGCTTATTATTTTGCTAAGGACATTTAGAAACAATGCATAGGATACTGTCAAGGGAGTTGTATTAAGTCATTTGACAATTACGTTTTCTTTTTTGAGTAAGTCCTCCCTTACTCTAACATGCGTAAGATATTCACCACAGTTAGACACTACATCAGACACTGTCTGTAAAAGAAAAAAATCAGAAGTTTATCTAAAAAAATAAAAGAATAAATGAACATTTATGGTAATTGAAGCCAATCCAAGAAATGATAAGTTAGGTATTCAACAAGATTTACAGTGACGAATTCTAATCCATATTTTAGAACCCACGTAGAAATATGCACACACAGACACACATTTACACACACAATTCCTGGTGTATCCCAGAGTCATGAATTGATGTAGCACATTGAAATAATGACAAATGTATCCAAATGGTAGAAATAGACATTAACATTTACATGAAATTCTTATAATTCTTCAAATTACAGATTAGGTTAATTCAGACACCTTATTCCTCCTTGATTGTGGCTTAGCCAGAAAAGTATCAGTATAGATGTTTAAAAACACATTTTTGAAAGGTCATTGATGATTCATAAGTAAATGAAAGTGTTTTTCTCCTTTTGACTCATCTCACGTGGTGTAAAATTTCTTTTAATCTTTACCTGAAACTCAATTTTTAAATATATTACATATTTGAACTTTTAAAAAATACCAGTAATGTAAAATTAAAGATAAGTAATGGGCCAGTATAAGTCAAATTCTACTTTCCTTTTTATTAATAATTATACATTGAATACTTAATTATATTTTATGTTCAATCATACACATCTATATGCAATGATTAAGCTAAAAAGCTGGTTAAAAATGAATAGTGATGCAATTAGAGTACTTCCCATTAGACCAGTCATCTAAGAATATGCAAATATATGGAGGTATTATAATAGAGTGGGATTTAAAGATAAATTTTACTTGATTTAGGTGATGAAGGTGCATATTAGGTGCATATTATTTCTCTCCTTTGACCCAATTGTTAGCTGAACATGGAATACAATAGTGTTTCGCAGTGAGTATTTGGCCAGAGACAATAATCTTTCTTTAAAAATCTTAAAGAAAATTAGAAGTTAGAAAAAGAACATACAAGCAGTCATCTTTCAGTTGTGCTCTTAGCACAAAGGCTGTTTTGAAATGCAGAAAACATATTTATTTTTCTTAAATTGAGGATGAATATTTCTACTGTTACTTCAAAGTACCCAGTAACATGGAAGCTTTACAGAAACAAGGCAAAAACTAATTTTCATTTAATTTATTTCAGAGGAAACAGTGCTATATTTGTTTCTGAAATGTATTTGAATGTCTGTCTGTAGCCTCGCTTCCTGAGCAATGCTAAAATAGAATCATTTTCTGTTGGTGGCTGCAGTTACTTCTGGGGTCAGAAGAGTTAAATTCTATGCTGCTAATAGTGTAAATAAATGAAGCAGCACAGGGCCTATCTCAGGTTATAATGTTATTTTGGTACTTCTGCCAACTTGACCAACACTGGAAAAACAGAAAGAGAGAGAAGGACTTTTTTGAAGAGGCACGTCCTGTTGAGCAACAGTGCCTCCCCAATGTTGTTTTCCTGCCTTCTTTGTTCTGGTCACCTTGAACAATTATTGCCAGGCATCCCAGTGTTCACCCACTGTTGAAAGTTGCTACTGTTGAAAAGAATGCAGAGTCAGAAATTTTAGAGGGTTTCCTGATGTTTATGGCTGAATTCCAATATTGCTGTGGCTTCTCTGTTGCTGTAGTAGTTCTCTATGAGGGTATTTACTACCAGAACAGCAAATGCATTTAAGTCATTTAAGAAGATTTTTAAAGGGATTTTAACTGAAGTGGATGAGAAAAAGACAACATATCTAGCAATAGATTTAGTACGGAACTGGAGTGGGGATAAAAGTAAAACCAAAAATGTTGCCTTATACATTGAGATCAAATAGTTCTCTTTCTGTCAGGTGTGTCCTTGCTTTCCACCTTGTTGAGAAAATTCAAGACATGGTATGCCCACTGCCACATCTACCTTCCTACCAGCATCTGTACACTCTGCCTTCCCTTCTGTTATCAAATGTATATATTATTCTAGATAAATTTTCCACTTAGATATTCTCTTATACTGAAGGATGTTGACCATGGATTTCTCTGTCTTATTCAAGGATGTCACTCCAACAATTTTCCTCAATCTATGTCAGTCTCTCCTTTTTCTTGGATTATGTCCATCACCATTCAAACATGCCCATATTTATCATGTCTTGAAAACAATTGTCTTATTCTCAAGTGTATTGTAACTATACCCTCATTTCATTGTTCAACGTTATAGCAAAACCCTCAAAAGTAATCAGTACTGTCACCAATTCCTTTCTTATGAGACTCCCTTAAATTCACTATAATAAAGATAATATTCTCACCACTTCACTGAATATAACATAACCAAACACCTCCCTGTTACTAAATCCAATAGTTAATGCTCAGTCATAATCTTACTTAAATTTTTAGTAACACTCTTTTTCCCCAATAATTCACACTCTCATGGTTTCCTATCACCAACTTTTTCTTCTTTTATATTACCCTTTACTGATCCTTTATCTTATTTCTAATGTTTAAACTTCAGAATGTCCCAGGACTCAGTCTGCAGTTACACATTCAGCCTTTTTCATTTCTCAGTCTGCAGTTACTTATTCAGCCCCACATCTTTAAATAATGACCATGTGCTGATGATTCCATGTCTTTTCATGGCTTGATAGCTCATTTCTTTTTAGTGCTGAATAATATCCCATTGTCTGGAAGTACTGTAGTTTATCCATTCATCTACGGAAGGACATCTTTTTGGCTTCCATATTTTGAAATCATGAATAAAACTGCTATGAACATCTGTGTGGAGGTTTTCATGGGGCTATAAATTTTCAAATTATTTGAGTAAATACTAAGGAGTGCAATTGCTGGATCTTAAGTTAAGAGTCTGTTTCATTTTCTTAAAAAATGCTAAAGAGTCTTCCAAATGTCTGTACCATTTTGTATTCACACCAGCAATTAATGCTATTTTTGTTGCTCCACATTTTTGCTAGAATTTGGTGTTATGGATTTTGTTCTGGGTTTTGACTACTCTAATCGATATGTAGTGGTACTTTGTTGTTGTTTTAATTTGCATTTCCCTGATGACAAAAGATATGAATCATCTTTACATGTGCTTAGTTTCCATCTGTATATCTTCCTTGCTGAACTGTTGCTTAAGGTGTTTGGACCATGTTTCAATCCTGTTGTCCATTTTCTTATGTTGCATTTTAAGAGTTCTTTTTATGTTTTGAATGAGTTCTTTATCGGATATGTCTTTTGCAATGCAACCATTTTCTCCCAGTCTGCAGTTTTCTTTTTTTTCATTCCCTTGACAGTGTCTTTCACAGATCAAAATTTTTTTAACTTTATTAAAGTTCAGTTTATGAAATTTTTCTTTCATAGACTGTGCCTTTGGTGTTGTATCTAAAAAGTCATTGCCAAACCCGAGATCATTTACATTTTCTCTTATGTTATTTTCTAGGAATGTTATAGTTTCACTAGAAGTATGTCTATTTTGAGTTAACTTTTGTGTAAGATCTGTTTCTAGATTCATTTTTGTTGCAGGTGGATATCCAGTTCTTCCAAGACCGTTTGCTAAAAAGACTATTTTTGTTCCAGAGGTTCTACTTCACTAGCTTTTGCTCTTTTGTCAAAGATCAGTTGTCTTGTTTACATGGTCTGTTTCTGGGCTCTCTATTCTGTTCCATTGATCTATTTTTCTGTTCTTTCACTATTACTACACTGTTTCTATTATTGTAGCTTTATAGTAATCTTGAGGTTGGATAATGTCAGTCTTCCAACTGAGCTTTTTTTCCCCCAACATTATGTTGGATACTCTGGGCCTTTCCCTCTCTGTATAAAATTACAAATCAATTTGTTGAGGTCTACAAAATAACTTGCTGTGATTTTAATTGTATTGCATTGACTTCACAGAACAAATTAGGAAGAAATTACATCTTGACGATATTGAATTTTCTCATACGTGAATATGGAATATCTCTTCATTTATTTAGTAATTTCTTGATTTTTAAAATCAGAGTTTTGTAATTTTTCTCATATAGAGCTTGTGTATATTTTGTTAGATTCATACATAAGTACAACAATTTTGGGGGTGCTAATGTAAATGGTATTGTGTTTTTAGTTTCAAAGTTTACTTGTTAATTGCCGATATATAGGAAAGCAATTTAATTTTGTATATTAACCTTGTGTACTGCAACTGCTGTAATCATTTATTAGTTCCAAGAGGTTTTCTTGATGTTGCTGTTAATTCTTTTGGATTTTCTACATAGACAATTGTGTCAACTATGAATAAAGACGTTTACATGTTTTCCTTCCCAGTCAGTATAACTCTTATTTCCTTTTCTTATTGTATTAGGTAGTAATATATTAGGTTCTTTCTGCTTTGAAGGGTTACTAATCATTAACTCAATTTATTTAATAGACTTAGACCTATTCAGATTGTGTATTTCTTCATGCATATTTGTGGTAGAGTTTGTCTTTCAAGGAATTGGTATATTTTATCAAAGTTATCAAGTTTGTGGACATACAGTTAGCTATAGTATTCCATCGTTATCCTTTTAGTGACAACGAGACTTAAAGTGATATTTCTCTTTTATTTCTAATATTAGTAACTTATACCCAATCTCTTATTCTCAGTTAGCCTAGCTGGAAAGTTTTTGATTTTATTGATCTCTTCAAAGGATCAGATTTTGGTTTTCTTAATTTTGTGTTTTTAATTTCATTAATTTATGCTCTATATTTTTTTCTGCCTCTTTAAATTAAATTTGATCTTCTCTTAGTTTCATAAGATAAATGCTTTTATTACTGATTCCATATCTTTCTTTTTTTCTAATATATGCATTCAAGTCTACAAGTTTCTCTGTAAGAAATGCTATTGCTGTATTCCACAAATTTTGGTAAGCTGTGTTTTCATTTTTATTTAGTTCAAAATATTTTCTTTTTAAAATTATTATTATACTTTTAAGTTCTGGGATACATGTGCAGAACATGCAGACTTGTTACACAGGTATTCATGCGCCATGGTGGTTTGCTGCAACCATCAGCCCATTGTCTAGGTTTTAAGCCTTGCATGCATTAAATATTTGTCCTAATGTTATCCCTCCCCTTGCACTCCAACCCCTGACAGGCCCCAGTGTGTGATGTTCCCCTCCCTGTGTCCTTGTGTTCTTATTGTTCAACTCCCACTTATGAGTGAGAACTTATAAGGGACATAAAGGACCTCTTCAAGGAGAACTAAAAACCACTGCTGAAGGAAATAAGAGAGAACACAAACAAATGGGAAAACATTCCATGCTCATGGATAGGAAGAATCTATGTCACGGAAATGGCCATACTGCCCAAAGTAATTTATAGATTCAATGCTATTCCCATCAAGCTACCATTTATTTTCTTCACAGAACTGGAAAAACCTACTTTAAATTTCTTATGGAACCAAAAAAGATCCCACGTAGCCAAGACAATCCTAAGCAAAAAGAACAAAACTGGAGGCATCATGCTACCTGACTTCAAACTATACTATAAGGCTACAGTAACCAAAACAGCATGGTACTGGTATTAAAGCAGACATATAGACCAATGGTACAGAACAGAGGCCTCAGAAATAACACCGCACATCTACAACCATCTAATTTTCGACAAACATGACAGAAACCTGCAATGGGGAAAGGATTCCCTATCTAATAAATGGTGCTGGGAAAACTGGCTAGCCATATGCAGAAAACTGAAATTGGACCCCTTCCTTAGTTGAAAAAATTTTTAAACAAAAATCTATAAATTTCCCTTGAGATTTCTCTCTTGAATCATGTTTTATTTAAAAGTGTATTGTTTAATGTCTAATTATATAGGGGTTTTTCAGCTATCTTTCTGTTGTTGATTTCTAGTGTAATTTTATTGTGGTCTGAGTGTAGACATTGTATGGTTTCTATTCTTTAGGTTTGTTGAGGTTTATTTTGTAGCCCAGCATCAGGTCAGTTTTGATGAATGTTTCATGTGAGCTTTAGAAGAATGGATTCTGCTGTTGTTGGATGAAGTTTGTCTATAGATATTAATTATATTAAGTTGATGGATGGTGTTGTTGAGTTCAACTACGCCATTGCTAATTTTCTGTCTGTTGCATCTGTAAAGTTTTTGTGGAGGAGTGTCAAAGTCTCCAACTATAATAATGAATTCATGTGTGGGTCTTTGAAGCTCTATTTATTTTCCTCACATATTTAAATGCTCTGTTGCTAGGTACCCATTAAGGATTTATGTATTTTCTTTATCACTAATGTAATAGCCATTTTAATCCCTGATAACTTTACTTCCTCTGAAGTCTACTCAGTTTGAAGTTAATAGAGCTGCTCCAACTTTCTTTTGATTACTGTTAGCATGGTATATCATTCTTCATCCATTTACTTTTAAACTGTATGTGTCTTTACATTTAAAATATATTTCCTGTAGACACAAACTGTTGGATCTTGTCTTTCATTTACTATGAGAGTCTCTATCTTTTAACCACTGCATGTAGACCATTGATATAGTTGGAATAATATCTACCATATTTGTTACTTTTTGTCGATTTGCCCTTATTCTTTGTTTTATTTTTGTATTTTTGTATTACACTCTTTGCTTGCCTTTTGTGGTTTCAATTGGACATTTATATAATTTAATTTTCTCTCCTTTATTAGTATATCAGTTATATTTTTTCCTTTCTTTTTTCTATTTTAGTGGTTGCCATGAGTTTGCAATACACCCTTACAATTAATCCAAGTCTACATTCTTTTAATACTACATTGTTTCACAAGTAATGCCAGTATGTTATAATAACAAAGTATCCTAATCCTTTTCTCTTGTATTTTGTATTATTGCTGTAATTTATTTCACTTGTACATAAGCGTACATAAGCACACATAACAAAACACATTGTTGCTATTATTTTGAATAAACTGTTGTCTATTAGATAAATTAGGAATAAGAAGAAAAAGCTTTTTTTTGCCTTTATGTCTTGCTTCTGCAATGCTCTTCCTTTTATTATGTAGATCTAAGTTTCTCACATATATTATTTTTGTTTTCTCTCAAGAGCATCTTTTAATGTTTCTTGCAAGGAAGGCAACTGGCAACAAATTATTTCAAATTTTGTTCATCTGAGAAAGTCTTTATTTCTCCTTCACTTCCAAAGGACACTTTTGCAGGGTACAGTATTTTGAGTTATGTATTTTTTTTTCTTTCTCAACACTTTAAATGTTTCAATCCACTCTCCTTTTGCTTTCATAGTTTTTGAAGAGAAGTCAGATTTAATTCTCGTTTTTGCTCTATAGGTAAAGTATTTTTTTCTTTGGCTCTTATCAAAAATTTTTCTTCAGCTTTTATTTTCTGTAATTTAACTATGATACTCCTAGATATACTTTGTGTGTGTGTGTGTATTTATTTGCTTAGTGTTTTCTGAGCTTTCTAAATCTGTTTGTCATCTGACATTAATTTGGGAAAAATTCTTATTAATTATTGTTTCAAATATTTCTTCTGTTCCTTTTCATCTTTCTTCTCCTAGTATTCTCATCATAGGCATTTTTCATTTCCGTTATGGTGTTTTTAATTACTAGCATTTCCTTTTGGTTCTTTATTAGGTTTTCTATCTTTCTGCTCTCTTTCTTGTCCATCTGTTCTTGCCTGCTGTCTGCTTTATTCATTAGAGTCCATAGCATATCAATTATAGTTATTTTAAATTTCTGGTCCGATATTTCCCACATTTCTACCATGCCTGAGTCTGGTTTGATGATTGCTCTGTCTCTTCAAATAGCGTTGGTGGTTGTTGCTGTTGTTGTTGTTTTGCCTTTTTATATTCCTTCTTCTTCTTCTTTTTTTAATAGCTAGATATAATGTACTGGATGAAAATGACTGCAATAAATAGGACTAATTTGGTGGCAAACTGTAGGGGGAGGGGAAGTGTTCTGTATTCCTATGATTAGGCCTCAGTCTTTTGTTTGGTTTTTGGGACAGAGTCTCGCTCTGTCACCCAGGCTGGAGTGCAATCGCGAGATCTTGGCTCACTACAATCACCGCCTCCCAAGTTCAGACAATTCTTTTCCTTCAGCCTCCTGAGTAGCTGGGATTACAGGCACCTGCCACCATGCCCACCTAATTATTTTATTTCTATTTTTATTTTTATTTTTATTTTTAGTAGAGACAGTGCTTCATCATGTTAGCCAGGCTAGTCTTGAACTCCTGACCTCAGGTGATCCATCTGCCTGGACTCCCAAAGAGCTGGGATTACAGGTGTGAACCACCACGCCCAGCCAGGCCTGTCTTTTAATGAGCCTGTGCCTCTGGTCTCCTCAACCCATAAGTGGGATAGACTATCTAGAGTGGGCTGGGTTTAGGTAGTTTCCTTGTTATATGTGGAAGCCTAGAAGGGGCTGAAATTGGGTATATTCTTTCTTTCACGTGGAAGGCTAGTTACTTGGAGTTGAATATTTTTCCTCCCAGGTTAGTTAGGTCCTGATGAAACCTCAGTAGGTTTGGGTTTTCCTACTCCAGCGTGGGTTCCCACAGAGGTTTCTACTTCCATAACATGTTATTTTCTGCATTCACCTGTCCATCTCTTCAATTTTCGGGGCAGTGACTTGCCATGTGTCCTCACTTCTATTATAGATCTAAAGACTTGTTGATTTTTCGGTTTGTTAAGCATTTTACTTGTTAGAAGGGAGTGGTGACATCTAAACTCCTTGCATGTGAGACAAGAAACCAGAAGTCCACAAGTTAATTTTTTTTTTTTTCTTCAGAAGGAATCTCCTTGAATTTCTTTTAGGACTCCAAAGTGCATCACATAATTAAGATGGTCAAAAATGATTTTGATAAATCATTTATTTAATATATCTATCTCTGTATTTTCAAATGAGTATTGTGGTTTGGTCTAAATTTTTGAGTAATACTTCCAGGAATAGATCTTAGCTCATCGACCTTCTAGTTGCAGGATCTTGGGCAAGTCTTTGACTCTTTCCACTTTCGGTATACTCTTCTGTTAAATGAGGTATTGAGTAATAAACCATTTACATTCTTTATAATATTTATTCTTTCAAACAATACTATGGTTTGTATCTTATGCCTATTACACAAGATTAAGTTGTAAATGTTAGTATTATTGCTTCTGCCATTGTGCAAGGTTTATCTTCTCTTTCTCCCTGGCTTCCTATTATCTTAAGTTGTGTTTGGATAAAAGTACTTGGTAGATAGAATGGAGAGAATCTGGAAGTGAGGGGACTACGGCCATGAAGGAGAGCAAGGACCCATGATGGTTTATCAGATTACAAAATGAAGAACACTATTCAGGGGTGTTAATGATTCCCCAATTGTTTAATGAGCACAGGTTTAGAGATAGCAATAGTCAACTGGAGTTTACACAGCCAAAATTTGTTTCTAAGTTGACATGGATTACAGAGTTGTTTTTCTGTGACCCTTTCCCTATTTGATAAAATCCTGCAAACTTTTCTAACTTCCCTCAAGACAGAGTTGAGTTTTATAGATGTGTAAACTTGATTTTTAATACTGATTCCAAATTAGTATGATGAGCAGTACAAATTAGAGATGGCTATTTAGAAATGACCAGAAAACTTGTATTATTACTTGTATGATACTTTAGCACTTAGATAGTTATAACATTATTATTTTACTTGAGTCTTTCTAGAATGCCATACTATTCTTCAGATGCATTCGTTTCCTGATGGTGAAGAAAATAAAAATGGTAGCTTTCTTTTCTCAAAACAGAAATTCACAGTTGCCTTATAGGAAAGGTAATGACTATGACCACATTCATGATCATATTGAATTGCAGCATACATTTTATTTAAAAAATAAACTACTTAGAAACTATCTATATTAAATAGATCTCTTTCACATAAAATTTGAATGATTAGGACCCAACCAGGACCAACATCAAAGAATGTGATTAAATTTCAAACCCTGAAATATCCTTACTAACCATAGTCTTAAAACTCTAATTCTTTCTTTATTTCCAAAGGCACAATATATATGTCTTAACAGTCTTACTCAAAACCTGAGGAACATGTATAATTTTATTATACACTTTGTCATGTATCCATTCCATTGTGTTGGAAACTGCTTCTGACACAAAAAATTTGTATATAAACAGAGAAGATTAGTGTGTGTATATATCTATATCTATATAGATATATAGGCATCCTCGATTGCTGGTACATATGTGCTGACTGCTAACCCAATCTTTGCAACAGAACACTTCTACCTTCATGATTTTATTGCCTGCTTCTGTATTGCCTGTCTTGTCATTTCTAAAAGATATAAAAATATTGACTATCTTGTTATTTAAGTCAACAAAGCACATTTATGTTCTCTTTATAATTAGAAATTTCTGTCCTTCTGTAAATGAGAGAGACTGAATATTCCTAACCTTTCAAAGTCAGATGTATTTATGTCATTTCCGAAGATAACTATTATTCCCCAAGCCTGTGATGTTTTCATTGAAAGAGATTACTTTCCCTTGCACAGCTGAGTCCAAATGCTTTTCATTTGGAAATGAATGGCCTGTTCATTTGAATGTTTTATTATGTCAGTGTCCTATAATTATGCTTTAATTAAATAATGGCACAAGGTATATACCAAGTGAAGATGTTAAGGAGACTCAATGTACAAATGAATTATAGGATGGTAGTATGTCAAATGGTATCTAGAGAAGAGAATGCATAAGGAAATATTTCAGAAAAGTAAAGTTTTCTTTTTTTTCTTAATTCTGTTATTTTCTAAGAGAAATGAATACAAGCTAAGATCTGGGAACACTAATTCAGTGCCTTTTAGTCCAAGGCTGCCAATTCTACCTGATAAACTTTTTTATAAAGTCAAAATGATACTGCTAGGCCGAGACGGGCGGATCACGAGGTCAAGAGATCGAGACCATCCTGGCTAACATGGTGAAACCCCGTCTCTACTAAAAATACAAAAAATTAGCCAGGCGAGGTGGCGGGCGCCTGTAGTCCCAGCTACTCGGGAGGCTGAAGCAGGAGAATGGCAGGAACCTGGGAGGTGGAGCTTGTAGTGAGCCGAGATTGCGCCACTGAACTCCAGCCTGGGCGACAGAGAGAGACTCCATCTCAAAAAAAAAAAAAAAAAAAAGATACTGCTTGCAGGTTTTTCTTCTGTTGTTTTTCACGAGTATCTGGGCTGCTACTGCTCAAAATTTTTACTGTGTTTATGTGGTGTGAGTCACTGAGGGTTCCCTTTCACTGAATATTCAACTTCTGTTTACTTCAGTCCTCCCTTGTTAGCTTTTCAATATTAATTAATTAATTAAAAATGAGAAAAGCTTGTATTATTGTGTCCAATGTACTTCCTTATTCTGTTTCAGCAACATGTGAAAATTCTTTTAGGTAGTCAAGAAGGAAGAAAATAGCTACCTTTTCAAATATATCGAATACAATTCCTATGAAGTATTTTAGCTTTTATTAAAAGGAAAGAAACTGAAGAGTATGCTCCACATTTCCAGCAACACTAAAGGTGTTGGAAGAGTTTCTACTTCTTTCAGTTCCCGAGCTGGGATAATCGCTTCTGTCACCTCAGCCAGGGCCCCAGGACGGGAATGGTTTCTCCAGAAGTTGTGGGTCCAAGGACCTTGCTGCTTAGTCCCTTCACTGGGTCCACTCTGGGTATCTGTGTGAACACCTTCAGAATCAAGAAATATCAGGATTTCTGAGACTGCAATATTTCTAAGACATAGTATATAGCTCTTTATTCTGTTGTACTTTTTGAGACTTAAACATTTTTTGAGAATTTACCCCAGCCATCTAGTTATAGATTTTTCAGCTGCATGTTTTCAGAAAAGTTGTTCCTCTGTTATAAAATTGCCAAAGCCGAAATCTTTTCCCCTAGGCTTATCTCATTCAAACCTCGTTGTTGGGAGGAAATGGAGCTCCACACTGAGCAGCCTAACATGCAAAATTTTGAATGTCAAGAAAACACACACTAGCATATGTTCTACAGGAGGAGTGGTGAAAACAAACTACAATTCATTGGTTACATCATAGGTGGCAGGCCTCTGCTATTTGTTTTAAGTACAGTATTCTTCCGTTCACAACATTTCTACAAGGTAGTTATTATTATTTCTATTTAGCAGTCTATAAAACTGAGGCTCACAGGGCTTAATTATTTGGCCAAGCTCACACAGTCAGTACCTTTCAAAAGCTGGCTCCTAATGTAAATTTTTTTGACTCTTCACAAAAACACATTGTCATTGTCTAAGGATCACTATTTGTATTATGAGATCTTCATTCTGACCCTGAAAATTTTACCTGAGTTATTTAATCTTTCTGATTCTCTGGTATTTTTTCTGTAAAAGGAAAATAATAGTCTCTATCCACCTCAGTGAACTTGAGTGAAGATGAAATACAATAACATACATAAACAGTTTTGTAAATTATAATTTGCTATAATGGCTAAAAAATCTCAGTATTAACTATGATATTTTGAATAACAATTACAATTATCTTTCAAAAGACTGGGGCAGTGAAAGTAAGGGAGGTCATAGATAAATCCAAATCTCATTCAGTGCAAATGTGGTCAAAATGGTACAAAAGCTGTTTAATGATATATTTGCTTAAAATTTTACCCTATATTTAGAAACACCTTTATAGAAAAAAGTTCTGCAGATATTATCAAGAAAAGAAAATTTCAAGGATAATATCAAGAAAATTTTTTAAATTTCTATTTTTTTAAAAAAAATTTCAAAATCCAACAGTTAAGGAGCACCACAAATAACACAAGTTTCTTGATAAACAATGAACAAAATTACTGTTATCTTGCTAAAGTAGACCATTTCCCCTCACATTTTGAATGAAACTTAGCTCCATCTATGTCTTTCTCTCATTCTTTTTTCCCCTGATTTCTCCACCCAAACCTCAAACATCTGTAAGAGATGCAGTTTAAAACCATAAGCTCTGAACCACTCTCATCCTTCATCCCACTCAAGTCTTTGAATGGCTATAGACAGAAGGATGTTAGCATTGTTCCTGAGGACTGCAAATCTGATTAAAACTATGTAGTATCAACTGTTATCCTCAGCAAACTAACACAAGAACAGAAAACCAAACACCAGATGCTGTCACTTACAGGTGAAAGATGAATAATAAGAACACATAGACACATGGTGGGACAACACACACTGAGGCCTGTTGGGGAGGGTGGGGGTGGGAGGCAGGAGAGCAACAGGAAAAATAGCTGATGGATGCTCAGCTTAATACCTAGATGATTGGTTGGTCTGTGCAGCAAACCACTATGTCACACATTCACCTATGTAACAAATCTGAACATTCTGCTCATGTACCCCAGAACTTAAAAGCTGAAAGAGAAAAAACCCAGTATGTAATATTTAGAGTACCTGTCCTCTTTAACTTGTGAACATATTTGCAGTTGTTGAATGGGAGGCAACTTTGGGTTCAGAGACATGTTACAGAGTGAACTTTATTGTTTTTGTTGTACTCTACCTCATAACTCAATCACATATCATAGGTGAAGCTACAGTTTAAGCACCTTTTGTGTGTGTGTGTATGTGGGGGGGGGGGGATTTTTTTGCCTCCAGTTCTTTTTAAAAATTTTTTGAAAATTATTTTAAACAAGTTTTGTGGGTACATAATAGACGTATATATTTATGAGGTACATGACACAGGCATCCAACGTGAAATAAGCACACATCATGGATAATGGAGTATTTGTCTTCTCAAGCATGAATCCTTTGAGTTAACACAATTCAATTACATCCCTTAAGCTATCTTAAAATATACAATTACATGTTTATTGACTATAGTTACCTTATTATGCGATCAAATAGTAGGTCTCTTCTCTTTCACTGTCTTTTTTTCTTTCTTCACACACACACACTTTCTCAACAGAGAAATAGAAAGAGATTAGATAAACACAGATTTATGCACATAGATATACAGATATGATACACACATATACATATATATACACATTTCTCCCACCCCAACTCTAATAACAGTAAGTATGTTGCTTTACAATGATAACTTTTCTCTTTCTTGAGCCTAGTTTCAAAATAATTTTACTTCAGTCCCATATGGCACAGGACAGTTAAACAGTGATAATGGGAGAAGTGGGTAAAAGAAGTATGAGGAACAGATACTCAGACTCAGAATTAGATAGAGGTGAAGCATTACGGAGCATTAGAAATAGACGGATTCTAAGTCAAAATCTATGACATTCTCAGCCCCCATGCCTGACACATCACACCACACCTCTAAAAGATCAAAACATTGTAAACATGAACTAATACAACTATATTCTGACCTAGCTAGAAACTGAAAATGTACCCTTCAATAACTCACTGGGTTGCCCTCTCTAGTGCCTTGATATTTCTGTTTTATAAGGCTTTGGTATCACATAGGTAACTGTAGTCTCTTATACACGGTATCTAAGGCAGATTTGTTGACACAGTCTACACATTTTATAAAGTTATGCATTCTTGGAAACAAAATTCTAGATATCAACATGTTTATAAAGTAAAAAAAAGGTAAGAATTTCATTGAAACAGATTTGTGAGTCAAGAAGGAGTTGGTCACACAACCTGGTGAGACACATTTTAAAAGCCTATAGTAAAGAAAAAAGAGGTTCAGGCCGGGCATGGTGGCTCACATCTGTAATCCCAGCACTTTGGGAAGCCAAGGTGGGTGGATCACAAGGTCAGGAGTTCAAGACCAGCTTGGCCAACATGGTGAAACCCCATCCCTACTAAAAATACAAAACTTAGATGGGCATAGTGGAGGGTGCCTGCAATCCCAGCTACTCGGGAGGCTGAGGCAGAGAATTGCTTGAACCCGGGAGGCAGAGGTTGCAGTGAGCCGAGAAGGCATCACTGCACTCCAGCCTGAGGGACAGAGTGAGACTCCATCTCAAAAAAAAAAAAAAAAAAAAAAAGTTCAAGAGATGTACAGGTTGCTTCAAGTGCTAGGTAGAAAGGTGGAATGGCTACATGTGTGTATTGCAGAAAAATATTATGTAAAGAAAATATATCATAAAGTCAATAACATGAATGTGATCTTAAGTCACTATGAATCACTACTCAGGGAAAGAAACTCATCTTCAAATATCCCAATCCAAAGTTATCTTTTTGTTTCTTTTTTTTTTTTAACTATACCATAATGCATGTGTTTCGCAATGCAGAAACTGAAGTAAAATGAGTTTTACAGTTTAATTTCTCATTTTGCTATTTTAGCTTTTATGGAACTTGTGATGGTTAATAATGAGTGTCAATTTGATTGGTTTGAAGGATGCAATATTGATCCTGGGTGTGTCTGTGAGGGTGTTGCCAAAAGCGTTTAACATTTGAGTCAGTGGGCTGGGAAAGGCAGATCCACCCTTAATCTTATGGGGCACCATCTAATAAGCTGCCAGCAAATATAAAGCAGGCATGAAAACATGAAGAGGAGAGATGGGCCTAGCCTCCCAGTCTACAGACTGATATCCTTGATGAACACAGATGCTAAAATCCTTAACAAAATACTAGTTAACCTAATTCAACAATGTATCAAAAAAACAATCCACCATGATCAAGTGGGTTTCATAACAGGGATACAGGGATGGTTTAACATACTCAAGTCAATAAATGTGGTACACCACAAAAACAGAATTAAAAACAAAAATCACATGATCATCTCAATAGATGCTGAAAAAGCATTCAAAAAAAATCCAGCATCCTTTATGATTAAAACTCTTAGCAAAATTGGCATACAAGGCACATACCTCAATGAAATAAAAATCATCTATGACAAACCCACAGCCAACAGAATACTGAATGGGGAAATGTTGAAATAATTCCCTCCAGAACTAGAACAAGACAAGGATGCCCACTCTCAGACTCCTCTTTAACATAGTACTGAAAGTCCTAGCCAGAGCAACCAGACAAGAGAAAGAAATAAAGGGCGTTGAAATTGGTAAGGAGGAAGTCAAACTGTCATTGTTTGCTCACGATATGATCGGTTGCCTCAAAAATCCTAATGCCTCTTCCGGAAAGCTCCTAGAATTGATCAAAGAATTCAGCAGTGTTTCTGGATACAAGATTAATGTACATAAATCAATAACTCTTCTATACATGAACAGTGACTGAGCAGAGTATAAAATCAAGAGCTCAACCCCTTTTACAATAGCTGCAAAACAAACAAACAAACAAAAACTTAGGAATATACCTAACCAATGAGGCAAAAACCTCTACATGGAAAACTACAAAACACTGCTGATAAAAATCTAGATGACACAAACAAATGGAAACACAACCTATGCTCATAAATAGGTAGAATCAATATTGTGGAAATGACCATATTGCCAAAAGCAATCTGTACATTCAATGAAATCCCCATCAAAGTACCATCATCATTCTTCACAGAATTAGGAAAAACAATTCTAAAATTCATATAAAACCAAAAAAGAGCCCATATAGCCAAAGCAAGACTAAGCAAAAAGAACAAATCTGCAGGCATCAACACTACCTGATTTCAAACTATACTCTAAGGCCATAGTCACCAAAACAGCATGGTACTGGTATAAAAATAGGTACATAGACCAATGGAACAGAATGGAGAACCCAGAAATAAACCCAAATACTTACAGCCAACTGCTCTTCAACAAAGCAAATAAAAACAAAATGGGGAAAGGACACCCTTTTCAACAAATCATGCTGGGATAATTGGCTGTCCACATGTAGGAGAATGAAACTGGATCCTCATCTCTCACTTTATACAAAAATCAACTCAAGATTGATTAAGAACTTAAATCTAAGACCTGAAACTATAAAAATTTTAGAAGACAACATTGGAAACCCTCTCTTGACATTGGCTTAGGCAAGGGTTTCATGACCAAGAACCAAAAAGCAAATGCAATAAAAGCAAAGATAAATAGCTGGGACTTAATTAAATTAAAGAGTAAACAGACAACCCACAGAGTGGGGAAAGTCTTTGCTGTCTATCATCCAACAAAGGACTAACATCCAGAATCTACAACAAATACAAATAAATAAGAAAAAAAAACAAGAAATCCCGTCCAAAAGTAGGCTAAGGACATGAATAGACAGTTCTCAAAAGAAGATATACAAATCACCAACAGGAATGTGAAAAAATGCTCAACATCACTAATGATTAGGGAAATGCAAATCAAAACCACAATGTGATACCACCTTTTTCCTGCAAGAATGACCATGATCAAAAAATAAAAAAGCAGTAGATGTTGGCATGGATGTGGTGATCAGGTAATACTTCTACACTGCTGGTAGGCATGCAAACTAACACAACCACTATGGAAAACGGTGTGGAGATTCCTTAAAGAACTAAAAGTAGAACTACCATTTGATCCAGCAGTCCCACTATTGAGTATCTACCCAGAGGAAAAGAAGTCATTATATGAAAAAGATACTCGCACACACATAATCATAGCAGCACAACTTGCAGTTGCAGAAATATGGAACCAGCCCAAATGCCCATCAGTCAATGAGTGGATAAAGAAACTGTGAGATATCTCTCTCTCTCTCTATATATATATACATATATATATATATATATGTATAGAGGGAGAGGGAGAGAGACATATATCACAGTTTATACATATATACACACATATATATCACAGTTTATATATATATCTCATATATATGAGAGATACATATCTCTCTCATATATATTATATATATATTATATATATTTTATATATATGTATATAAAAAACACTTGGGAGATAGTACAGAAATATGTCAGCTCCCTGTTCTCCAGGTGGTATAATTGCAAGAGTTACTTTTTTCACAAAATCTATACTAGTTTCTGTTGCTGCTTGAACTAAAAAGCACACTAAGTAGCTAAACACACACACACACACACACACACACACACTGATTATCTTACAGTTCTGGAATTCAGAAGTCCAAAACAGGTTTTACTGAACTCACTTATTTACATGAAGTAAATACCTTAAAGTAAGCTTCATAGTTTTTAACTAGAAAATTTGAAGAAGCTATTTAGTCTTTCTTCATTTTATTTCCCTATCATTACAAAAATATTTACAATGCTTGCAACATAGGTTCTGACTCAGTTCGGAGTTTTCTAGTTGTAATATTTATTTCAGTACAAATCGCTAATGTTTTTGGGAAAAGTGTCAGAAACACCACAAGGGAAGAAAACCACATAAGGAAAGGAAGGCTGCTTGTAAGAACTGCAATATCGGCCTGGCGCGGTGGCTCATGCCTGTAATCCCAGCACTTTGGGAGGCCGAGGTGGGCGGATCACGAGGTCAGGAGATCGAGACTGTACTGGCTAACACGGTGAAACCCCGTCTCTACTAAAAATACAAAAAATTAGCAGGGCGTGTGGTGGTGCGTGCCTGTAATCCCAGCTACTCGGGAGGCTGAGGCAGGAGAATGGCATGAACCCAGGAGGCGGAGCTTGCAGTGCGCCGAGATCGCGCCACTGCACTCCAGCCTGGGCGACAGAGTGAGACTCCATCTCAAAAAAAAAAAAGAAACAAACAAAAAAAAACCCCTGCAATATCAAACCAGTGGTTTAATACCAGTACAGTGGGCTTAGTCCTGCAGGAAAATGTTTGTAAATATGATAATATGATGCTAGAGCCAGGCATAGTGATGCATGCCTGTAGTCCCAACCACTTGGAAGGCAAGAGGATTGCCTAAGATCAGGGAATCGAGTCCACCCTGGGCAACTTAACGCTCCCACCCCACATGTTTTATATATATACGTGTGTGTGTACCTATGTATGTATACATACATGTATGTATTCATTAATATCTATATCCATACATACATATATGTGTATATTTTGTGTGTGTGTGTGTGTGCTTATGATAGAAGCAGAGGTAGAAATGATGTGGACATGAGTCAAGGAATGTGGGCAGCCACTAGAAGCAAGAAAAAAATAAGGAAATATTTCTCCTTCAAAGCAATCAGAAGAGATGTAGCTCTACTAACACCTTGAACTGAGTTCAGTAAGACTTGTTTTGGACTTCTGAATTCCAGAACTGTAAGATAATCAGTAATCAGTGTGTGCTTTTTTTTTTATTTTAGCTACTTAGTATGCTTTTTAGTTCGAGCAGCAACAGAAACTAGTATAGATTTTGTGAAAAAAGTAACCCTTGCAATTATACCACCTGGAGAACAGGGAGCTGACATATTTCTATACTATCTCCCAAGTCTTTTCAGTTCTAGATCTACTCCTTTTAGCTTTCATTCCCTTAAAATAAGGAGAAATAACTGCCTTTCTTGGTTATAGAATAAAAGCTTCAGGCATAGATACGCAGAAACTGGCAACTGGCTGTTAACCAAGAAAAGCCTAAGGGATGAGTTAGGGCAGGCATTGACAATCTGATACAAGAATTAAATGAGATTATATAAATGAGTATCTTTTTCCATGTCCCAAACAGCATGAGAAATGTTACCTTTCTTTTTTTTTTTCTTTCCTATTCTGTCAGACCCATATTTTTCCTTCAAATCCAGTTCAAATATCAACTGTTTTCTGAAATTTTCCTATCGATAGCAGGCCGAATTGACTTTGCTGAACTATGTGCATCCTTCATAGAAATATAACTACGTTTTCATAATTTATTTGCATGTTTATCATTGCCACTAAATTATAAGTTTTTGAGAACAAAGACCATGTTTAATTGTTTTATTAATTTGAAACTCCCATGTATTGTAATAGTTAGGATCACAAGTAACATTCGTTGAATGAAAGAACTTTTATGTTCAAAACTTGGTTCTCATCTCAGATGGAGATTGCATTTCATAGTTATTTCACACCTGCAGAATTATGTAGGCCTTTATATCATCTTTCTGAGGATTCTAGATAATTGTTTTATTTCATGTCAGCAACTTCACTAAGAAACTTCCCCCAAGATGGAGGTGACTTTAGTGGTCCAACATCGTTTCCATTAAAGACCTGTTCCCATTAGTCTCACTATACTTCCTGCCACTGCATGATTACACTGGGTAATAGCAACCAAAATAATCAAATTAGTGTTTGAAAGCATTTTTTTTTTAAATTCTGAACATCTGTAAAAATTGAGGCTCTCCATGGAGCTATATTTATTTATGAGAGAAAATACTGAGCTGCTACCACCAATCAGGCTAGCAAAATGCAAGAAAGTATATATTTTATTCTTCTTTGTTTCCACAACATTTATAACTTCCACAAAGCAGGGAACAGCTGTTACACTGGCAATGTGCAGTATATTTTGGGCAAGTAGGGCAGCAGGGTGACTAATGTGCACTGTAATGGCATTATAAGTGACTCACTGGAGTGCAATTATCAGTATAGTTGCCACATGCTTGGTTTATGATTAGGTTAATCGGTTCCTTAGCTGATTTCACTCTGTGTCTTCCTCTGGTAAATTTAAGCACTTTATTCTTTTGCCTGGGAAACCTAGTCATAGACTTTATTTGTGCTTTTCCCCTGGTTAAATTTCATGTCACTTTCTCTGTAAGTTGCTATTTTCTTTGGGTCATATTTAACCCCACAGACGAGTTTGCAAACTAAACCACTGTGCAAAATTTAAACAATGCAGAATTCTCAAGGCATCACGCATCTTAGCAACCAGGAGTCTCCCAAGGGAGCATGCTATTTTTCTTTATTGCCTTTCTTACTCTTTTTATTTATTGTCATTGAGACACACTGGAAGGAGATGGTGTTAATTCTTTTTTTTTTTTTTTTTTTTATTTCCTAAGCTCTGCTTACATCTTTTATTTAGGGTACAAAACGGCTTGACATTAAAATCAGATAAGAAAATATATACAATTATATATACAATTAGAATTATTATATGTTAAAACATGGTGTTAATTCTTCACATTAGAATGGGCATCACAAAGACAATGATGGTGCCCCTCAAATTGCAAATGGCCAGAAGAGAATAGATTTGGGATCACCCCGTGAGTTATGGCCTAATATGTAAAGGCAATAAAGACAGTGCTTTCAAGTTTTATTTCTTTAATCTTCCTATTTCTATTTAGAAGTAAACTCTAATTTTCTTCTTCTTTCAGCACAGGTCTGATCACTTCACTCCCTTACTCAAAAATCTTTGATACATTTGTATTTTACTAGAGTCAGTCTTAGTTTTACTCTGATGGTAGTCATGGCAGGCAGACCCTAGGGTGTCCCTTACTTTATCTCTACCAATTGGTGCTCATGCATGTATTCTTCCCTGCTCTTAAATGTGAGCAGCATCTGTAACTTGCTCCCAAACAATGGTAGATGTCAAAGATCATGACCAGTTTTTTTCATGATTATGTAATGTTTTGCTAGTATAATTACTCTAGAGATTCTTTCTGGTGTCCAATGAAGTAAATGGTCATAGTAGGAACACTCATATGGCAAGGACTTGTGTTGGGTCTCCAAAAGTTGAGGGTGGGCACTAGGAGCTCAGGGTGGCTTCTAGTCAATAGTCAGCAAAAGCAACTGATGTTTAGTTTTTTTTTTTTTTTTTTTTTTTGAGACGAAGTCTCGCTCTGTCGCCCAGGCTGGAGTGCAGTGGCCGGATCTCAGCTCACTGCAAGCTCTGCCTCCCGGGTTCACACCATTCTCCTGCCTCAGCCTCCCGAGTAGCTGGGACTACAGGCGCCCGCTACCTCGCCTGGCTAGTTTTTTTTTTTTTTTTTTTTTTAATAGAGACGGGGTTTCACCCTGTTAGCCAGGATGGTCTTGATCTCCTGACCTCATGATCCGCCCATCTCGGCCTCCCAAAGTGCTGGGATTACAGGCTTGAGCCACCGCGCCCAGCCTGATGTTCAGTTTTAAGAGCTGTAAGAAACTGAATAGTACCAACAACTATGTGAGCAGGACATTGAGTTCTTCCCCAATTGAGCCTCCAGATAAGAATGCAACCGACTGAAACCTTGATCACGGCTGTTGAGACCCTAGACAGATAAGTCAGTCAAGCTGTGCCCAGGCTCCTGACCCACAGAAATTGTGAGACGATAAATGTGTGTGGTCTTAAGCACTAAATTTGTGATCATTTACTACACAGCCATAGAGATTGAATACAGCAATCAATGGCTTCTATAATTTCGTAAACATTTTTAGCTTCTTTCTACATTGACCTGTATATTGTAAATTCCTGTGACACAGACTATTCTCTAAATAGTCAATACTTCTTATCTTCAAAATGTGTATATTAAGTAACTCACTGGTGTACAATTATCTTCACTGTAATGGAAGATAATGAAATGTTAACAAAGTTTTTGTGATTATTCAGTTATATAACACATGGAAGCAACTATGATAATTTTTGGAACATTCTAGGCATTCAGTAAATACTAATTTCCCTTCCTTCTCACTTTTTCCCTTTTACAAGTAGTATTTTTTATCCTTAGTCTATATGCCTTTGATCATGCTGGCCCTTCTTTCCAGAAGGTCCTTCACTCTCATGTCCATGAATACCCTCTCTAATTGAAAGTCCAGATCAGAGTTAACTTCTCTGCAAAATACTTATCTACATGAATCTTAATCTCACTGTATTTTTTTATTTACTACTTAATAAAAATATAATAAAGTCTGCAATTAAGCTATAAACATGCATAATTATGCTTCTAAAGGAGAGAGAATATGTTTATGAAAACAGCTGAATGTCTATCAAAATTATATTTACACTCTAAGTGTTTATGGAATATGATCTTTCTGTTCTCCTCTGTCATCTAACCTCATCAATGCAGTTAAGACATTGCGAAGAGGTCTTGGAGATGTGTGAAACTTCTGTCACATGACACTTCTGTTCCCTCCAAATGCTCAGTCTCCATGTGCAGCTCCTGCTTTTACTTTTCTTTATAACTCTTTTGGGGTTTTTGTGTTTTTTTTTTTTTTTTTTTTTTTGTTGTTGTTGTTACTACATCATAGCAATGCAGTATGGATGGATGAAGAAGCCTGTTTATTAATTGATTTTTTAAAAAGAAACATGAAGACATAAACAATACCAGGCAGGATTGTTGACTGGTAAGGGAAAGAGTGAAGAATATTTTTGTTTTCATCCAATCGTAATATTCTTACTATAGAAACTCACAAAGCCTATGATAGCTCTTCTCATGACTATACCTTACCTACATTGCTTTATTTCATGTGATTTGTATGAGATTTTCATCTATAAAATGGGCAAAGTCAAGCTTGTTTAGTTTATTCCTTCTGGAAGAAAAATAAGACAAAAATATCATTCATGGAATCAAAACGTCTCATTTAATAAAAATAGAAATACCAGTTTCTTGACCCTTATCAAGCCTTTTTGTTGTACCCTGTGACTATTGCCTTTAGAACTTAATAAAGCTTTGACATTTAAAATGATCATATTAAATATTTTCCTCTTTATCCCTCAAATGTACCCAGCTCTTCATTTTTCATGAGATTCCTGTAATGTAGCTAGTAAAGTAGTAGTTACATTAAGAGACATTAGCTTTGGAGAGAAAAAAATAATTTTATTTAAACTAATTAACTTTTAAAGTGTCATTTTATTTGTTTAGGTAATTTTCCTTGTGGTACAATCTGTTGCATATTGGCTAAGTGCACTTTATTTCATAAATTTTGCACATACGTATGCACTAAATTGAGTGGCTGTCTCAGTGACAGGTGTGAAGATGTTTCACTGTCTGTTCAGTTGTTCCCTGGGGATTTTCGTAATATTACCACAATTCTGTAGCCTGTAATCTTGTTATTTATCTCCTCTTCTTTTTGTAAATAAATAAATAACTCAATCACAATATTTTTAATAAATGTTATCCTGACTTTTGACTGCTGCAGCTATGACTTGTCTAGCTACATTTATATCTTAGAATATGAACATACTTGAAATATTAAATAAAAATTTAAAAAATAAGGTTCAGTCTTGTTCAAAGGAATGTAAGATGTAGTCTGGTAAAATGTCTAATACTATTCTATTCTTGAATTTATGAGTTGAAACCAACCAATAAGAAGGGAAACTTACAATTTCCCTTATCTATTTCAGCTCATTCAGGGGGAGGCATGCTTTTATTCTGAGTTAATTTAGAGAACATTTGGCACATTTATTTACAATTAAATACAATTAGAGGTATTATCTTCTGTATAAAAAGCACATGTAATATACTACTCTGTATGTTATTTAACAACAGAGTTCAACAGAAAATTTCTTCTGAGGAATGAAATGTTAACAATGGTGTCCTTCTGAGTTTTAAATAAGGTAGCTTGTATTTCCCAGAAGGATCTGCCTTTCTCCCATACACTGTCCTGTATCTGCCATCATTAACTACAATGCCATATCCATAACACCAAAAGTTTTGTGTACATCATCCCACTCAATAAATAAAAAAAACAAGTTTCACTATCAGAAAAACATTCGTTGAACTACTCTGTTATAAAGTCTAAGAATAAGAGAGAAGTCCACAATCTATAAGGCCACATTAAGATAGTTATTTTAGATAATGGAAAGGTGGAAATACTTGCCTGCCTTGTGACTTCTGATCTTTTTCAGACTGTCTTCAAATATTTGAACTACTGAAATAAGGAAAATATTTACTTTGTGTGTCCCAAAAGAAGAAAAGTAGGGTAAATGGAGAAAGGGAGACAAATTTTAATATATTAGCAGATTTCCTATAGGGTGGCCATTTTCAATAAGCATGGACAAGCAGAGTTTAGGAGAAATGTCATAGAGGAGACTCAAGTACCAGTTGAAATGCTGTACCAGGTAACCTTTAAAGCTCCTTTAGAGCTTAAGATCTTCCCATTAAAATTATTGAAGAATCAAGCCTTCAGTTTTCAAAGACTAATCTGGCTACTGAATGGTTCCAGAATAGCCTTACTGCCTTTATTAGTCATGTACATTGTAATTTTAGATTTTTCACTGACAATATTATTTTACATCATTAACGAAAACCATGGTAGATTACAATGTCTATAACAAGAATCAGGGATCCCCAACATAATGAGAGAGTACTATGCCTCATGATCCAACACTTATTAGATATGTTCTTAAATAAAAGCGAGTCACTATCATTGTCCTAAAGAAATAAGCATATAACCCACATGAAGGATGTATGATTTTTAATTTTAGCCTAAAGAATTGCTTCTTTCCTGTAATTAATATGTCTTTTCCTGACTCTAAGCTTTGTTTTTGCCATATGCCTTCTAAACAGGTAAAACATATGATTTAAATTACTTTTACATTATGTTTAATCTACCCATATCTTGTAAATAGAGAAGAATTTTTAATTACGGATATATCAGTCAAGGTTCTCCAGAGAAACAAATATATAGGATATAAATGTCTATATATAGATATATTTATTTAAGGAATTGACTCATGTGATTGTAGAGGCTGGTGAACCTAAAATCTGCAGGGTGATCTGGCACTTCCTGACACAAGGAATAGCTGATGTGTTTCAAGTCCGAAGGCCATCTGCTGGAGAATTTGTCTTGCTAGAAGGAGATCAGTTTTCTGTTGCATTCAGACTTTCAACAAATTGGATTAAATTATACTTGTCTGCATTATGGAGAGCAATCTTTCTTACTCAAATTCCATGATTCAAATGTTCATCTCATCCAAAAAACAACCTTACAGAAAAATCTGAACCGTGGCTCAGGAAAATTGACACACAAAATTATGTGAAAAATGTATCCATTGAGGTCTCCCACTGTGTTTCTTTGTCCTGGAAAAATGATCCCTCAGAATTTCTTTCCTCTCCTTTCCTTGAACTATATTACTTACAAGATTAGCATAATATAAACTATAATTCTGGGTTTTGTTTCATAAAGGTTTCCACTGACTTGTCACTGTTTTCTTAAGATAACTTTGCACATTGTAATTGTTGGATAAAAAGTTGTATACATCTATCAGAAACCAACTTAAAAAAAAGAAACCAGGTGATTTTTTAATCTTATCTAGGTTGTTGCATTTTTTAGACCCACGCTATTCAAAGTGTCATCTGCGGATCAGTAAGTTTGGGTAGTGCTGGTTTAGACCTCTCATGCTGCCACTTACAGTAAAGATTTTAAACCTTATATCATTTTGTCACCTAATTATTTCTATATTTTATTTTGGTTGCATGAAATTTCTGAAATCCCATTTCATACATAAATATTTACAATTAGTAATTTTTCTTTTCTTTTTTGAAAAACTTATGTATAATAGGCGTACCTAGTTTCAAAGTATATGTAATAAATTAATACATTCATGTAATTTGTAAAGATCAAATGCGTGTACTTGGGTATCCATCACCTTAAATATCTGTGTTTTCTTAATGCTAGAAATATTCAAATTATTTCCTTCTAGCTAGTTTGAAATGTAAACTACGGATTAGAGTTTACAATAATCCTATACTACTACTGATCTAACACTAGGTGTGTCTCAATGTTGTGTTTAGTTTGTTCTTGATCTTCTAGTCCTTTGAGGTATATCGTTAGGTTGTGTATTTGAAGTCTCTACTTTTTTGATGCAGGTGTTTATTGCCATAAACTTCCCTCTTAGTACTGCTTTTGCTGTACCCTACAGATTTTGGTATGCGTTATTTCCATTTTTATTTGTTTTAAGAAATGTTTTAACTGTCTTAATTTTTTTTCATTCCTCATTGTTTGTTCAGGAGATACTGTTTAATTTCCATGTGTTCATGAAGTCCGAGGTTCTTCCTGTTATTCATTTCCAATGTTATTCAATTGTAGTCAAAAAGTTACTTGATATGATTTCTACTTTTAAAAATGTATTCAGACTTGTTTTATGGCCTAAGATATGATCTACTTTGTAGCATGTTCTATGTGCTGATGAAAAGAGGGTATATTCTGCAGCAGTTGAGTGAAATGGTCTGTAAATGTCAGTTAAGCCTATTAGGTTTAGCATATAGTTGAACTTTAATTTTTCTTTGTTAATTTTCTGTCTAGGTGATCTGTTCATTATTAAGAGTGGGGAGTTAAAGTACTCTACTATTATTGTATTGCACTCTGACACTTTCTTTTGCTCTATTAATGTTTGCTTTATATACTTGAGAGCTCCTGTGTTGGATTCATAGATATTTACAATTGACCTCTTTATCATTATAAAGTGACCTTCTTGGTCTCTTTTTATGGTCTTTGATTTGTAGTCTTTTTTTTCTAAAATAAGTATAGCTACTTCTGCTCGTTTTTGGTTTCTAGTTGCATATAATACCTTTTCTCATCCCTTCACTATCAATCTACTTGTGTTTTTATAACTGAAGTTGAGTATTCTTCAGGCAGTAAGTAGTTGAGTTTTGTTTCTTTATTTATTCAGCCATTCTATGCCTTTTCATTGGAGAATGGAGTCCATTTACATTTAGTGTTATTATTGATAAGTAATGACTTACTACTGTCATTTGTTGTTTGTTTTCTTGTGGTTTTATAACTCCTTTCTTTCTTTTTGTCTTATTTTATGGTAAAGTAATTTTCTCTGTTAGTATGTTTTTATTTTTCTCTGGTCATTGCTTTTTGTTTTTAGTGAATCTGTTACAGGTTTTTGCATGGTGGCTACCATAAGGCTTACAAAAAAAAAAAAAAAAAAAAAAAAACCTAAAGATACAACATGTTATTTTAAAGAAGTGGCAACTTGTCTTGGATCACAAAGAATATAAAAAACAAAACTAAGGGAAAAAAATAATTTACACTATAATTTTATTCCCCCACATTTTGACTTTTAATTTTCTCAATTCATACAAAATAATTTACACTATAATTTTATTCCCCCACATTTTGACTTTTAATTTTCTCAATTCATACATTTTTATATCACCCATCTCTTAAAAGGTTGCTGTAGCTATCATGATAGGTTTGTCTTTTGAGCTTCATACTAGAGATACAAGTGTTACTAGTGGATTGCACACCACAATTACAGTATTAGAGTATTCTAGATTTGTCTATGTACTTAATTTACCAGTAGTTTTTACACCTTCAATGTTTTGTGCGTTTTCTTCACATTGTTGTTTCTTTTCACCAGATTGAAGAACTCCCTTTAACATTTCATAAAATGGATCTAGTGGTGGCTAATCCTCTAAGCTTTTGTTTGCCTGGAAAAGACTATCTTTCCTTCATATTTCAAAGATAACTTTGCTAGATACAGCATTCTTGGGTGGTGTTTTTTTTTTTTTGTTTGTTTGTTTTTCTTTCAGTGCTTTGAAAATTTTGTGCCACTCCCTCCTGGCCTGTGTGGTTTCCACTGAGAAGTCTGTTTCCAGAATTGGAGCTCCTTTATATGTTATTTACTTCTCTTCTCTTATTGCTTTTAAGGTCCTCTTTGAGAGTTTGATTATTGTATGCGTTGTGGTAGTCTTCTTTAAGTCAAATCTGTTTGGAATTCTCTGGTCTTCTTGTTCCTGGATATTTATCTCTTTCTCAAGTTTTGGAAAGTTTTTTGTTATTGTTTCTTTGAATGATATTTCTACCTCTTGGTCTTGCTCAACTCCCTCTTGATCGCCAATAATTCTTAGAACTGTTCTTTTTAGATAACTTTCTAAATCTTGTCGGTAACCTTTGCTCCTTTTTAGTCTTTTATTTTTTTCTCCTTTGACTATGTATTTTAAAATAGTCTGTTGCTGAGCTCACTGATGTTTTTTCTTTGCTTGATCTATGCTATGAGAGTCTCTAAGGAATTTTTGAGTTCAGCAAATGTATTTCTCAGTTATAATATGTCTGTTTAATTTTTAGAATTATTTTAATCTCTTTGTTAAATTTATATGATAAATTTCTGAATTGCTTTCCTGTGTTACCTTGAAGATCACTGAGTTTTCTTCACACTGCAGTACTGTATTTTTGATCAGAGAACTCACAAATCACTGTCATGTTTTTTTGCTTTGTTCATTTGGAGAGATCATGGTTCTTGGCTTGCTGTCATTTCTTGTTGATGTATTTCTATGTCTTTGCTTGAAGAACTAGTTATTTACTCCTCTCTTCTCTGTCTGGCTTGTTTTGTTTTTTTAATGGGTGTATTTTCTTAGAGTTTCTTTACTGTTAGGTGGTTGTCTCCTTTCTAGCTCTAGTGTCTCAAGCCCAGGTTCACCATGGCTGTAGCAAATAATCAGAGCACTGTCCTTACCAAATGGAGAAGGTGCCAAAAAAATATCCCAATGGTATGAAAAGGCTGGCTTGGGGTTCTTTTCCAAGGACCTGTGGAATGAACCTCCTATATCATGGTGTGGCTGAACAGTCTCTTTTGACTGAGTTACAAGGCAGAGTTTTCAGGGCTGGAAAGGTAGTCTTGCCTCCTCCTTTTTCTCTGCTTGTTCTTAAGGGTATTTCTTTCCATTAGCACTTATAATACTTTCTGTGAGTTGAGGCAAGGACAGGTCTCCTGCAAGGAGACACAGGATGGTGGGGAAGCTGGCTGTCTCACTTTTTTCAGTGTACAAACCATGAGTTGGTAGAAAACTTTCTGTGCATTTAGTGTCAGGCAGAATGGGAGGAGGGAAATAGTAGATGTGAAAATCAATTTCTCTTACTATCTGCTTAGAGTTTTTTCACTTCTTGATGGTCTCAGAAACTGTCTCATTTTCATATTTGAATTCTGAAATATTGACGGTAATAGTCTTGGTGCTGTTTATTTGGCTTTGGTTTTCTATGGTAGGGAATGAAGTCAGTATGCTTCTATGCTGTCATTCTGGAACATTGGCGGGTCATATTAGAATATCAGCAGTTAATTAAACTGATTTAGAAGGTTGTAGTATAATAAGAATATATATACTTTAAAATTGAATCATTAAATATATTTTATAATTATTCCAGTTGCTTAGATAGTAAATGATCACTTTGGAAGATGTTAGTGAGCACTTTCCTTAGTAATGTGTCTTTATTACTTTGCAGAAAATAATTTTCCAATGCATATTTTAGTATTATAAAATATTCAATAATCTTATTTTTTAAATCTTAACTACCTTAGTATTTATCTTTGGGAGATGTTATTGAAAAGTTAAAACTTGGACACAATATGTAAAATAAAATTAATTCAAATGGTTTCTTTCTTGTCCTATTCCAAATATTCATGCCAATACATTCTTTTGGGTAGCAAATAAATTTGTCAATTTCTAGACTCCTTTTTATTACAAACATCTTTGAAGTTTTTGTTCATTAATGATTGGCCTTAAATATTTATCAGAACCACTATAAAAGTTACTGTATCATTTTAACAGCCAAGGTTCTTGCACAAATATTGATTAAGTCACATTTTTGTGTGCAACGTTTATAGTAATCAGCATTCCTTCTCCAAAACTTCTTTTTCTAGTCATTGGTTTTGTGACAAAAACTTTAACAAATTTTGGTAACTTATTTATTTTATGACAATTTATTTTTTAGACCTGTATGTGTGAAGTGTCTTTGCATAGTAGTGAATCTTCCTTGCATTCCCTTGTATGAACATAAAGAAAGTAAAAATGCATGCAACATTAGAAGAACTAAAATATCTACATCATTCATTTTCAATCTTGGTTGCATTTTAGAGTCATCTTGGGAGCTTTAAAAAATATAGATGCTGAGGTCCTAACTAGAGGTTCACATTTAGTTGGTGGGATAAATTCTAGGTGTCAGCATTTTTAAACACTTCCCTAGATAATTCTTTCAACTTGGATTGTGAATGACAATGTACACTCATATCAACTGTAAAAATTTCTTAGGTTCTCAATTTTCAAATTAAATCAACAATTGGATACACATTCTAAAGTTATTCATTATGAACATTATTTCAGACATTTTTACATATTTTATTAACTGTATCATTAATATATTTCCTTCAATACTTAATAAGCTCTTCAATATACACTGAGAAAAATAAGCTGAGAGTTTTATTTCTGTACTCATTGTATTTGAATTAAAATTTCCTTGTAGATTGTGCATGATTTGGTCGGTTTGACACATTTTCAAAGCAAGAAACACATTAGATTGTTCGAAAATTTAAATACCCATGAAATTGAATCCAGATACAAATAAACACCATTATACTATATTGATATAGCATAACTCAGTAAAAATTCTGGGCAAGTGGTTTTCATTTTTATACAGTGCTTTCAGTGTAGTAAGCAACAGTGAATAAGTTGGTTCGTAATACTACAGTATCAAATGACCTTTTTGTAACTTGATTAGTCTTACTATTCAATGTCATTTTTTCCTTTTATATTGGCTAAAGTTTAGCTGGCAATCTCATTCTAATTTGTAGGCAGTTTTATATCTTGTTAACACATAAAAATTCATTTATAAAGAAAGAAAAGTTTTCACTTTGGGAGGCCGAGACGGGTGGATCAGGAGGTCAGGAGATCGAAACCATCCTGGCTAATATGGTGAAACCCAGTCTCTATTAAAAAATACAAAAAACTAGCCAGGTGAGGTGGCAGACGCCTGTAGTCCCAGCTACTCGGGAGGCTGAGGCAGGAGAATGGCATAAACCTGGGAGGCGGAGCTTGCAGTGAGCTGAGATCCGGCCACTGCACTCCAGCCTGGGCGACAGAGCGAGACTCCGTCTCAAAAAAAAAAAAAAAAAAAAAAAAAAAAAAAAGAAAGAAAAGTTTTGAAAGTTTGCCATGAATCCACAAATTGTATAATAACATTCTCCTAAATATAAGTCAGGCAGGGAGCGTCATGAACTTCCAGTAAGTGCTGTAGCTCATATTTATATTACCATATTATCATGATTTATATTACATAACATTACTATGCAACTTTTAATTTTGCTTATTTCGAG
This sequence comes from Piliocolobus tephrosceles, assembly GCF_002776525.5. Taxonomy (NCBI): domain Eukaryota; kingdom Metazoa; phylum Chordata; class Mammalia; order Primates; family Cercopithecidae; genus Piliocolobus; species Piliocolobus tephrosceles. Next base: position 1,033,845 of record NW_022302087.1, on the reverse strand, counting down.
TTTACAATATACAGTCTATCTTGTTTTCCAATTATTTGATATAAATTTCAGCCACTCAAGGACACTAAAAAAAAATTTTGTCTCATTCATAAATATTCAAAGTATAAATTTTGCTTTAGAAAGCAAAGAAGTAGGAAGAAAAAAGCTCCAAGAAAATGTGTGATCTTCTTATTTCAACAGTTTTTATTTCAGTGTTTTTACTTCAACAGTTTTTGGGGTACAAGTAATCTTTGGTTAAATGAGTAAGTTCCTTAGTAGTGATTGGGATTTTGTTGCACCCATCACCTGAGCAGTGTACACTGTATGCAGTGTGTAGTCTTTTATCCCTCACCCACTTCCCAAACTTCTCCCCGTCCTCATGTCTCCAAAGTTTATTAAATCATTCTCATACTTTTGCATCCTCATAGCTTAGCTCCAGCTTATAAGTGAGAACCTATGATATTTGATTTTCCATTCCTGATTTACTTCACTTAGAATAATGGCCTTCAACTCCATCCAAGTTGCTGGAAAAGACATTATTTCATTTCTTTTTATAGCTGAGTAGTATTCTATGGTGTATATATAACCACATTTTTTTTTTTTTTTGGTGAGGAAAGCAGTGTTTATTGAGTGACCACGACATGCCAGGAGCTGTATGATTGCAGTCTCATTTTATCATTTCATAAGTTCTAAGAATTTTTACTCTTGTATCCTTTCCATTTAAAATATTTTTTGAAATGAGATTCCAATAGAGAATAATATTCAAGCTGACATACCTATTAAGAGTTTAGTTCACAGTAGGGAGTTTGAAAAGGACAAATATTTATAAAAAAGAATATAGGGATTACTTAAAACCCCATTCAAAACAACCACAACAATTATTTAATGTAACTCCTCACAGCAATTTTTTTTCCCATGTTAAACTCCTTTGGATTTAAGGTTGCTTTGTGGTCTCTCATAGAGTTTAGGGTCAGAATGGGTCCCTTGCTCTGAGATCTGAAGACCCCCAGGAACTAATACCACTGCCTCCGGCTTTTTGTTTTGAAGTTCAGAGGTACATGTATAGAATGTTTGTTTTGTTTTTTGTTTGTTTGTTTTGCCTCTAGTTGCTTTATCTGTGATGTTACGTTGTTGAGATCTTTCTAGCTTTCTGATATGGGCATTTAGTGCTATAAATTTTCCTCTTAACATGCTTTAGCTGCATCCCAGAGATGCTGGTACATTGTTACTTTTGTTCTCATTAGTTTCAATAGTACAGGATGTTACATAGGTAAATGTGTGCCATGGTGGTTTGCTGCACAGATCAACTCATCACCTAGGTATTAAGCCCAGCATCCATTAATATTCTTCCTGATGTTCTCCCTCTTCCTTGACTCCCAGGCTCCAACAGAACCTCAATGTATGTTTTTCCCTACTATGAGTCCATGTGTTCTCATCTTTCAGCTCTCTCTTGTAAATGAGAACATATGTATTTGGTTTTTCTATTCCTGCATTAGTTTGTTGAGGATAATGTCCTTTAGCTCCCTTTGTGTCCCTGCAAAAGACATGATCTCATTCCTTTTTATGACTGCATAGTGTATATGTACCATATTTTATTTATCCAGTCTATTGTTGATGGCCATTTAGGTTGATTCCATGTCATTGCTGTTGTGAATAGTGCTGCAATGAACATACGTGTGTATGTGTCTTTATCATAGAATGATTTACATTCCTTTGGGTAGATACCCAGCAATTGGATTGCTGGGTCAAATGGTATTTCTGTCTTTAGGTATTTGAGGAATCTCCGCACTGTCTTCCACAATAAACTAGTTTACACTCCCAGTATGAAAGCTTTCCTTTATCTCCATAACCTTGTCAATATTTGTTGTTTCTGACTTTTTAATAATCATCATTCTCACTGGTGTGAGATAGTATTTCAATGTGGGTTTGGTTTGCATTTCTTTAATGACCAGTGATGCTGAACTTTTATTCATATATTTGATTGGCTGTAAGTATGTCTTTTAAAAAGTGTCTGTTCATGTCCTTTGCCCACTTTCTAATGGGGTTGTTTATTTTCTTGTACATTTGTTTAAGCTCCTTGTAGATGCTGAATATTAGACCTTTGTCAGGTGGATAGATTACAGAATTTTCTCTCATTCTGTAGGTTGTCTGTTCACTCTGATGATAGTTTCTTTTGCTGTGCAGAAATGTTTTAGTTTAATTAGATTCCATTTGTCAATTTTTGCTTTAGTTGCAATTGCTTTTGGCATTTTTGTCATGGAATCTTTGCCCATGCCTATTTCCTGAAAGATATTGCCTAAATTTTCTTCTAGAGTTTTTAGAATTTGGAGTTTTATGTTTAAGAATTTAATCCATCTTGAGGTTTTTTTTTATATGATGGTAAGGAAAGGGTTTAGTTTCAATTTTGTGCATATAGCTGACTGGTTTTCCCTGCACCTTTTATTAAACAGGGAATTGTTTCTCTGTTGCTTGTTTCGGTGAGGTTTGTCAAAGATCAAATGGTTGTAGGTGTGTGAACTCATTTCTGGGTTCTGTATTCTGTTCCATTGGTCTATATGTCTGTTCTTGTACCAGTACCATGCTGTTTTGGTTACTGTAGCATTGTAGTATAGTTTGAAGTCTGGTAGAGTGATGCCCCAGTTTTGTTCTTTCTACCTAGAATTGTCTTGGCTATTGAGGCTCTTTTTTGGTTTCATATGAATTTTAAAATGATTTTTTTTCTAATTCTGTGAAGAATATCAATGATAGTTTAATGAGACTAGCATTGAATCTATAAATTTCTTTGGGCACCATGGCCATTTTCACAATATTTATTCTTCCTATCCTTGAGCATGGAGTGTTTTTCCATTTGTTTGTGTCATCTCTGATTTATTTGAGCAGTGGTTTGTAGTTCTCCTTGAAAAAGTCCTTAATTTTCCTTGTTAGCTGTATTCCTAAGTATTTTATTATTTTCGTGCCAATTGTGAATGGGTTTTTATTTGTGATTTAGCTCTCAGCTAGCTTGCTGTTCATGTATAGGAATGCTAGCGATTTTTGCACACTCATTTTGTATCCTGAGATTTTGTGTTGAGTTGCTCATCAGCTTAAGAAGCTTTTGGGCTGAGATTGTGGGGTTCTCCAATATAGGATTGTGTCATCTACAAACAAAGATAGTTTGACTTCCTCTCTCCCTATTTGAATAAGGTATTCAAATACCTTTATTTTTCTCCTTCCTGAATGCCCTGGCCAGAACTTCCAATACTGTGTTGAATAGAAGAAGTGAGAGAGGGCGTCCTTGTCTTGTGCCGGTTTTCAAGGGGAGTGCTTCCAGCTTTTGCCCATTCAGTATGATATCAGCTATGGGTTTGTCATAAGTGACTTATTATTTTGAGGTATGTTCCTTCAATACCTAGTTTATTGAGAGTTTTTAACATGAGGGAATGTTGGGTTTTATTGAAGGCCTTTTCTGCATCTATTGAAATAATTACCTGCTTTTTGTCTTTAGTTCTGTTTATATGATGGATCATATTTATTGATTTGCATATTTTGAACTAACTTTGCATCCCAGGAATGAAGCCTACTTGATCGATGTTGATAAGTTCTTTGATGTGTAACTGTATTTGGTTGGCCAGTATTTTGTTGAAGATTTTTGCTTTGATGTTCATCAAGGATATTGACCTGAAATTTTCTTTTTTGTGTTGTGTCTCTGCCAGGTTTTTATATCAGTATAATGCTAGCCTCATAGAATGAGTTAGGGAGGAGTCCTACCTTTTCTAGTTTTTGGAATGGTTTCAGTAGAAGTGGTACCAGCTCTTCTTTGTACCTCTGGTAGAATTCGGCTGTGAATCTATCTGGTGCTGGACTTTTCTTGGTTGGTAGGCTATTTATTACCGCTTCAATTTCCGAACTTGTTATTTGTCTACTCAGGGATTCAATTTCTTCCTGATTCAGTCTTGGGAGGGTGTATGTGTCCAGAAATTTATTCATTTCTTCTAGATTTTCCATTTCAGATTCTAGATAATCTTCTAGATTATCCATTTCTTCCTAGTTTATGTGCATAGAGATGTATATAGTATTGACTGATGGTTGTCTGCATTTCTGTGGGGCCAGTGGTACTATCCCCCTTATTTCTGATTATGTTTATTTGAATCATTTCTGTTTACTTTATTAGTCTAGTTAGAAGTCTATCAATTTTATTAATTTTTTCAAATAATCAATGCCTGGATTTGTTGATTTTCTGATGGGTTTTTCATGTCTCTATCTCCTTCAGTTCAGCTCAGATTTTGATTATTTCTTGTCTTCTGCTGGCTTTGGTTTTTTGTTTGTTTGTTTGTTTTGCCTTGGTTCTCTAGTTGTTTTATTTGTGATGTTACGTTGTTGAGATCTTTCTAGCTTTCTGGTGTGGGCATTTAGTGCTATAAATTTTCCTCTTAACATGCTTTAGCTGCATCCCAGAGATGCTGGTACATTGTTACTTTTGTTCTCATTAGTTTCAAAGAACTTCTTGATTTCTACCTTATTTACATTATTTATCCAAGAGTCGTTCAGGAGCAGGTTGTTCAGTTTCCATGTAGTTATGTGTATAACACACACAGCTTGGTTGATGGGCACTTATGTTGGTTTCATATTTTTGTAATTGTGAATTGTGCTGGTATAAACATGTGTGTGTATGGGTCTTTTTCATGTAATGACTTCGTTTTCTTTGGGTAGATACCTAGTAGTGGAATTGCTAGGTTGAATAATACTTCTACTTTTAGCTTTTTAAAGGAATCTCCATACTGTTTTCCATAGTGGTTGTATTAATTTACATCAGGAGTGTAAAAGTGCTCTTAAGCATAGTCCTTATGTAATTTTGTTGGCCTACTTATTTGGGGTGTCCTATTTAATTCTAAAGTTGGTTATGTTTTCTTCTCCTAAAATATCTCATTCGATTTTTCATTCTCCTTCAAGCCATTGGTTATAACCTAATGAGTTTCTCCAAAAATAAAGAAAATGGAAGGCATTAAAGGCTTGTAGTAAAGACCAGACAAAACCTATGTCTTCAGCAACATCATGATCATTAGGAAGTCTCAGTTTTCAGATCACTGCTGATCCCAGTATGTTCTGGTGTCACATTTTAGCAACACAATTAATTTTAAAATGTAATAGAAATAATATTTTTTTAAATCAGTGAAGTATAGGTTACCTTCCATTTAGCTTTTACATACGATTGACTTTATATGCCAACATCCAGCATGTACAGTGGTTTATGTTGTTCTGTCCATGTATGACCCTCCATATAGTTATTCTGTTCAACAACCTGAATTGTCATGCATAGTGGCTCCTCCTCAATCTTCCTCAGGTATAGAGGAAGAAATTCTCTAATCTTTGTAATATGTCTGGTATTTCATAGATAACATATTAAGCTCCTCTGGTGTTTTTCACATAATCCTCCCAATAATAAAACAGTCTTATTATTGCTGCTTTGTGAACGCTAATACCCAGACAACTGTGTTCAACAACACTGTAAAATGATTATAAAAATTCACATTTTGTGAAAGCTAAAACCTGATGACAACTAGATTGTCAGTATTTGGGGAATCCATCTCAGTGATTCCAAAGCTTGCAACCCTGCCAGTACTCTTGATGCCTTCCTTCATAGAATGTTGAATATTGTCATCAAGAGATGCAATGAGACAAAAGAGAAACCTCACTTTGTGTAATGATCTTTGGCTTCTGAAGCTTGGCTAAAACTAAAAACCATAAATAACTCCTTAAAACTCAGTTTTAAGACATTCTGTTTTAAATATACATAAACAATAGCATTGTTGAGGGTTGCCTTATGAGTGTTAACTCCTCTGAACCTCTAAGTGGAGACTTTATCCACCTAAGTGGCCTTTAGATTCCTAGAAAAAAAAGTAAAATGGCGAGAGGGAGACGGAAAGAGGGAGACAGGTCAAATCACACATTTGGTGTGCAATGCTAGCAAAAAAACCAAAAACCATGCTTAAATCCAGGTGGATAATGTGAACAGGGAGTGGTTTATCACAATGATTTACAACTACCTCTGCCTTGTATCCATTAGATGTCTTTGTATCTTCATGACTAATAGCTACCACTAAGTTGCTATTAATTTAAGTATAGTTAATTTACTTAATTTAAGTATACTTAATAAAAAGTACTTAAATTAAGTATTTTTACTTAGTTAATGGGACACACTATAGTCTTGAGGCTGCAACTGATAGTTATCATATTATTCTTCACCATCCAGATTTCACTTAACCACAGCCAGAATGTCAGCTGATCAAGGTTATTTGCTTGGAGTGGGGAGGGGAGTGGGGGGCACTGGTGATTCATACTTTTATTGCTGTGTGCCTGATTTTTGATTGCCTTGATCTTGCCAGACTACGCTGATACAATTGCAAATTTGCTTTTATCACTGATAATAGAACACCAAAGATTACATGAGTGATGCTACTGATTTATAGAAATACTCTTCCTTACCTCTATTGTGTAAGAATAATACTGACTTATTTGCCTACTGTCCACTGGTGTGAATAAGTTACCAGATAGTGGTTGAAGCTTTAGATTCACTGAAACTCTTGATAGTATCATGTCACAACACTGTAACTTGTATACCTGGAAAGACCACTTATCTAACATTCTAGAGTTGTAGGGAAGAGAAGCTTGGATTATAAAGTAGCTTCCAGAAAGTGATGGGGAAAAGGGCCAATCTAACTTTCACTTCTTGTTTTGTAGACTTAGAATATTTTCTTTTATTTTTATTTTTATTTTTTCTGAGATGGAGTCTCCCTTTGTCACCCAGGCTAGAGTACAATGGCGTGATCTTGGCTCACTGCAACCTCTGCCTCCTGGGTTCAAGTGATTCTCCTGCCTCAGTCTCCCGAGAAGCTGGGATTACAGGTGTGCACCACCAAGCCTGGCTAATTTTTGTATTTATAGTTGAGATGGGGTTTCACCATGTTGGCCAGACTGGTCTAGAACTCTTGACCTAAAGAGATCTGCCTGCTTCAGCCTCCCAAAGTGCTGGGATTACAGGTGTGAGCGACTGTGCCCAGACAGCATAGTTTACCTATTAAAGCAAAAGTTTCACCTTGTTTAAGAATACCTCAAGCCTGTAGTTAATGACACTTTTCCTACACCTTACCTAAGCCTTTACCAGGCCATGACAAGATTCTATCAATCTCTCTTTTTCCAGATGATGTAATATACGTTCGATTGTAACAATGGATCCTGTGTCAATTGTTACAACTCCTTTATTACAAAATGAGTTCCCTGGTGGATGATTATGTTGCATGGAATCCTATGTTGGTAATTCAGACACTGCATAAGCTCTTAGATAGTGGTGGCAGCAAAGGCATAATGGACTAAAGAGCAGATTAATATTTGGAATATTAGTGTGTTTCAATAAGAACAAGCCAATGGTTCCTTCCAAGATAGAGGAGGTTTGATATAACTGATTTGCCAACAAGGGGCTGGCTGGTCTCCTTAAGGAATAGCACCATACTGTGGGTTTAGTAACTGCACTAGCAAGTAGGGTACTCAGCGATATTTCCACCTGACTGGTCTCATTGAAAGGCCCATGGATAGTCTATTTCTAGCACCATAGCTGGGGCACTCATGAGCTTATTGAGCAAGTAGGGAGTATGGGTGGGTGTGAAGGCAGAGTCTTGCTAATATTCACTGTCAAGTGATTCTCTCCAACTGGTGGCTGAGACCCTCTTCTACCATGGCTTCTCTGATAGTCACTGACATGAGACACAAAGACTTTTGTGCCCATTTCCAGAGGTTCATACTCATGCTTCTGCCTCAGATTTTCTTGTCTTTAATCTTCCAATATTGCTACTTTGAGGTCTCAATTCAACAACTCAAAACACTTATCATGACCCAGGAGCATTACATATACACATGCACACACATATATATTTATAAAGAGAGAGAGAGAAAGAGAATTTTACTTGAGTCTACTTTTTGTAGACATAATGAACAAATACACTGATCTACTTCCTGAGAAAAGTTTTCCTCATTGCTATCATCAAATTATCTATCTATCACAGGTGAAATTGTGTGAAACAGAAGTATGTTTTTATTCATACAAACATATAGAGATGATGCATTTATGAACCAGGACAGAGTTTTATTCTTCTCTGTCCATTTATTGAAGATCCCTTCCCCATCACCTTATGAAACCTTAAGTGTAAGCTGAAAGAATTTATAATGCAACAATGATAACAACATGATTGGTTTGGGCCAAGTATTTATGTTATATACTTTTAGCTTCTAGATCTGCATAGGGGCCATATCAAATATATCATTTCCAACATATGAAAGATGGGTGCTGCTCCTGCCCAAAAATGTGACTTGGAAGACCTAACAGCATCAATTTACAATGGACAGCTCCAGTTGCATAGTCACTGATGTCTGAGTCAGCGCTTAGGCTATAATAGGCCCCAGCAACCAACAGGAGCTTCTTTTCAAGCAGCTATAAAAGAAAAAGAAATTACACCCAAACTCGAGAGTACAGTCTGAAAATTTCTTACTTGGGTCTGGCAGAGACTCCATAATGCATCTTTGTCTACGATGAGTACCTCTGGTTTACCTAGACCTACTAGATTATATGGCCTGAGTAGTAAGACAGTTTATACCATAGCCTAAATCTGCCACAGAGCCCATGCTTACTTTGGGTCCCACCTAAAACTGGAATCCTTTTAAATCACACAGTAAAAGGGTCAGAGTACTAGTTTTAAGTCTGTTGTGTCTTGTCTCTGAAATCCAAAGCAGTAGACCAAGAGCTATGTTGTTTTAGTGGTATGGGATACAGGATATAGTAACATATCCTATTCATGGAGAGGATATCCTCCAGATCATTGAACTTTTAAAACTTCACTGACATGTCAGGCCCTGAATCTTTGAAGGGTTTGTCTTCAACCATCTGTCATGCAATGTGCCTTAATAGGTGATATGGTTTGACTCTGTGTCTGCACCCAAATCTCATTTTGAATTGTGATCCCTATGTGTCAGGAGAGGCATTTGGTGGGAGATAATTGGATTATGGGAGCAGTTTCCCCCATGCTATTTTCATGATAATGAGTGAGTTATCAGAATATCTGATGGTTTAAAACTGTGGCACTTGCCCCTTTGCTTTTTCTCTCCCCTGCCATCATGTAAGATGTGCCTTGCTTCCCCTTCATCTTCCATGATGATTGTAAGTGTCCTGAGCCTTCCCAGTAATGTAGAACTGTGAATAAATTAAACCTCATTTCCTTATAAATTACCCAGTCTCAGGTAGTTCTTGATAGTAGTGTGAACACGGACTAATAGAGTAGGCCAGGGTACTTGCTACTGATTGCTCTTCAGGTCCAATGAACATATCCTCTCATTTGCAGTGACATGGTTGAACCTGGAGACCATTATGTTAAGTGAAATAATCTAGGCACAGAAATACAAATACTGCATATCTCACTCATTTTTTAAAAAATGGAATTAGAGGGTCACACGTGGGGGCTCATGCCTGTAATCTCAGCACTTTAGGAGACCGAGGCAGGTGGATCACGAGGTCAGGAGATTGAGACCATCCTGGCCAAGATAGTGAAACCCTGTGTCTACTGAAAATACAAAAATTAGCTGGGCATGGTGGTGAGAGCCTGTAGTCCCAGCTACTCAGGAGGCTGAGGCAGGAGAATCGCTTGAACCTGGGAGGTGGAGGTTTCAGTGAGCCGAGATTGTACCACTGCACTCCAACCTGGGCAACAGAGAGAGACTCTGTCCAAAAAAAAAAAAAAAAAAAAAAAAAAGTGGAATTGGAATTTTTACAGAATTGATCCCATAGCAATAGAGAATAGTGGAATGATGGTTACCAGAGGTTGGGATGATTGGGGAGTGGGGGAGATGATTGTCAGAGTACAGAAAATTACAGTCAGATAAAAGGAATAAATTCAAAAACATATTGCACAATATGATAACTATTGTAGTTAATGATGGTATATTGTATTCTTGAAAAATGATGAGAAAGAATGTTAAGTGTTCTCACCACAGATCAATAATTTTCATTTTCTTCAACTGTGTCTACTCTGCTGATTATCCCATCTAGGCAGTTTAAGTATCAGTGACTTTTTTTTTTTTTTCTCATAGAGTTTTTAGAATTTTAATTTGTTTCTTTTTCAGGATATTTTTGTAGATCTTATCTTAGGACTTTTGAATTACTTCTTTGCTTATCAGTTTAGACAAGTGTATTTTACTTTCTCTCGTAGATTTTTGATCTCTGTTACCAAATTTTTGGCATTTTTAATTATGCTATTTTCCTGTTAGATGATCCTTTTTATGATGCATTTTTCTCTTGTTTTGTAATGTTTTGTTTAATGTTTTGAACACATACCTAGTGAGGCTTTATTTAATTTCTGATGGCTGTGAGATACTCTTTTGTATTTTTATTGGTTACCCAGATCCCAGATTAGGACATGCAGGCTTCTTTGTCAACTCCTTGTGATGCAGACAATTTTCTCTGTGAGTCTTTCATAGATAAAGTTTATGAAGGGGTAACATTTCAAAATTCCAATCTCAGGGATAAAGTTTATGAAGGGGCATCATTTCCAAAAGTCCTGGTCCTCACCTTCTGCCATAGTATGAGTATTTAACTCAAAATCTTAGGTTACTAAAGTTGAATTATTTCCTGCTTCTCCACCCACAAGAGCCCTATAGTTGCATTCCGTTTTCACTTCTCTGGTTTTCACTTGTCTCCACATTTATGTAACCTAGAGATTCCTTTTCTTTGTTGAGAGCTGAATTTTGTATCTCGAAGAATGTTTATTATCCACATGTTAATTAATGCACATTAATTCTAATTCTTATTTCCACATATTTTTAAAGAAAGTTTAAAAAGAATTTGATGTTCCATATTTCAGGAAAGGTTTATAGATGACTGAAAATTTTACATGTACAAAAACAGGAAAATTGTAATATAATATAAATCTTTATACACTTATATCCAATATTGACCATATTGTTTCATCTGTATCCTACTCATTCTTGCCCACATTATTTTGGACATGTTTCAGACATGAAATAATTTCACTCACAAGTATTTCTGTATATATATCTGAAATAAAGGAACTTTCTTTGGTAACACACAATATTCATATCACATTTAAAATTATTCATAATACCTTATCTTCAAATATCTCATTATCACATATATATATGAAACAAACATATTACAAGGGTATTTTTTAAAGAAACAGAATCATCTGTGCTGTGTAGTTTTATACAGTGTAATTTAACTTAAACCTCTGATGTCTCTATTTTCTGTAAGTTGGATCTACAGCCGTGATCTCATTTGTGTTCAATTTTTTTTGCAGTAATACTTCTTAGGTAATGTAATATTCTTTCATCAGGAGACATATGGTGTCTGGTTGTCTCTATTTCTATGATATTAGCAGCTGTTCATGTTTAATGACTAAAGCTATTCATTAAATGGGATTTGCTAAATGGTGATATTCTAAATTTAACGTTAATTCTTAACTTAATAGCTGAGCTACTTCTATAAAGAGCAACTTTTCCCTTCTCCAGTGACAGAATGTATATAGGAAAGCAGGATTAAATTTATCACTTAGTTAGTAGTTTGCAGAATAATGTATTTTTTTCCCTAGGATTAACCTTCTGAATAATATTTGATAAACTCATGATTTTAATCATATATGATGTGTTGCATATGTCATGGTTATTGTTGCTATTAGCATCAATGAGAACATCTTCACCAGGAAAAATAGAAATAGAATATCATGTAATTTTCTGCTTGTTTTATTTTACATTACAGAATAAAAATTTCAAGTAAAAATATCATCAATATCCTACCATCTACAACATAACTACTAAAGAAGAGTTTTTAAATTCTTTTGTCCTGGCCAGGCACAGTGGCTCATTCTTGTAATCCCAGCACTTTGGGAAGCCAAGGCAGTGGATCACTTGAGGCCAGGAAATATTTAAAAAATATAAAAATTATTGTATCCCCATGAAAAAATACAAAAATTATTGTTTCCACATGAAAAAATTCAAAAATTATCTGGGCATGGTGGCATGTGCCTGTAGTTCCAGCTACTCAGGTGGCTGAGGCAGGAGAATCACTTGAACCCAGGAGGTGGAGGTTTTAGTGAGTGAGCCAAGATCAGGCCACTGCACTCCAGCATGGGAGACGGAGCTAGATGCTGTCTCAAAAAAACAAAGAAAAAAAATTCTTTTCTGCTTATGCTATAATTCAGTACAGATATGCAAATTATCATGTTCTTTTAATTCACTTAGAATAGATCTTTTCTATATTGATATATCACGAATTATATGCAAATTTAGATTTGTTTGTTTTGTTCTCAGTTTTTAGAGATTTCCTTCTTTTTAAAATGCAATTTTGTTTTATGTTCATAAAAATATTAGAAATTTCAAAATTAAATATCTAAAGCGGTATATCTTCAAAGAAGTTCTATACATGCCTCCTGTATTGCCACCTTTTTAAATAGCCATCTTTAAAATTTTATGTATATATATTTATGTCTTCTGATTTATTTTAAAAAATGAGAGTGTACCATATACTTTCCTCAACTCTTTTTCATTTTAGTAATATATCTGGGATATTGTATGGCCTAATAACAGAAATATTTATTATTTATTATAATTGAAAAACATACCACCATGTGGATTATGTTTATTCAACCATTGTTCATTCAACCAATGCCTTAGAAATAAGAGTTTTTGAGCAGACCATTTAAAATGCACGTTGTTACACACATAGTAGAGTATTATTTTTATTTCATATTCTGGATGCATTAATTTCTACATTAATTTCTATTAATGTAGTCTAAGTATTTGAGATTAAAATTAGTAAGAATAAAATTATCTCTTACAGTAAATATCATTGGATGTTGCGTAATCTTATTCATTTCATTCTAATTACTTGAAACACATCCAGACATTTATATATAGTTTTGTTATGTTTCACTTTTTAAAGCTAAGCCCATATTTTTAGGTTAAAAAGAACTTTCAAAATTTTGAGTTTTGTATCTATTAGGTGTGGACAAATTACAAATTTGACGAATACACTTTCTATTATTTCATTAAAGTATTTGGTAAAATTGAAATACATTTCCCAATCAAATATATAACCTGAGAATAACAGTACTTCTGCCTGAGACACTGACCATCAGTCAGTCATATTAAGGGTAGTTTTCAGTCAGAAATGACTCAGCAGGAACATTACTCTCCCAAATTATAGTATTTCTTTAAATATTCCTCAGAGTAAGTAGACTTTTTAAAAGTATTTGGATTTTTAAAAATCTAAAGTATACACAAAAAATTAAAATTATGCCATGAATGTAAACAGATTTGAATCTAGAAATAGCAAATGTCTAAGATATTAACAAAATATCGACTGAACAGACCAGGTATTGCCAAACATCTGGAAAACAAGATGCATTAGTTATAATATCCTAGATTTTTATAGTGCTTTTACATTTACCTAGCACCCCCTTCTCTAATTTACTAGACCCACATAACAACTCTGCAAAGAAAAGGGCAAATCCAACCAACCCCATGGGAAAACTCTAACTCAGAAAGGAACAACTTTCTGTAGTGAATATATTAATACAATTAGTTAACTGATGGGCAAATTTTGCTACTCATCTGTTCTAATTTCATGACAAATGTCACAAAGAAACCTGATAAATAAGGGCAAGGCTCCGTGTCATTTTGTGAACCTGTGTAAAGCCAGCCTTTAACTGGCTTCTTAAAGAATTATCTGAGGGAATCTGAAAACTGAAGCCCTGAAAACAGAGTTCATATTAAATTGACTCCAGTATCAGCTATTTTTTTTTTTTTTTTTTTTGATAGAGACAGGGTCTCGCTCTGTCACCCAGGCTAGAGTGTAGTGGCATGAACCAACTAATTTTTAATTTAATTTTTATTTTTGTGGAGATGGAGAGGTCTCGTTATGTTGTCCAGGCTGGTCTTGAACTCCTAGCCTCGGATAATTCTCTCTCTTTTGCTTCCCAAAGTGCTAAGATTACAGGCACGGGCCACCATATCTGGCCAACTAAGCTTCTTTTTCAGCGGCAATTATAACTGATAAGATGATGAACTATACACACACACAAACACACACACAAGTATTGTATGGGAAAATACTAAACAGTAACATAATTTCAAGTCAAGACTCTTTTCTTTTTTTTTTTTTTTTTGAGGCGGAGTCTCGCTCTGTCACACAGGGTGGAGTGCAGTGGTGCAATCTTCGCTCACTGCAGGCTCTGCCTCCAGGGTTCACGCCATTCTCCTGCCTCAGCCTCCCGAGTAGCTGGGACTACAGGCGCCCGCCACCACGCCTGGCTAATTTTTTTGTATTTTTCAGTAGAGATGAGGTTTCACCGTGTTAGCCAGGATGATCTCGATTTCCTGACCTCGTGATCCATCCACCTCGGCCTCCCAAAATGCTGGGATTACAGGCTTGAGCCACCGCGCCCGGCCAAGTCAAGACTCTTAAAACCACTACAGTTACATACTATGCTGGAATTCAAGAAAACCGTATAAAGAATTTGTGAAAATGAATTTTCTTCCCCATGGTCATGAAACAAGCTGAGCTTCTAAAGCTGTTTTGATCCTGAGCTACGGTAAATTAAGAGTGTAGAGGTGGAATGTGCCCAGTAAATCATCCTACAGAAATGTGAAAGTGTAGAATTCCCCAGAAAAGCAGGCACAGGCAACAAATACTCAGCCTGATGGTGGCCTCTCTTGTATCACCTGGTAATACAGTGAAGGCAGATACCCATCCAGCTCAAAGAAGTCCAGGATTTTGGTAACTTCAGTATTCCTGCTGGTGTCATGCTGACAGCTGATGTGTCTCAGTCCAGATAAAAAAATAGGTTTTCATGACATTTTATCTGGGTTAACTTCTCGGCTATTTCTTCTCACCTTGGCGCCTATTCCTTCTCACCAGAACAGCCTAAATGCAATAATAAAACAGGGTGGCTGTTATCAGCAAAGGAGATGAAGTAGGATTTCTTCTCATTCACTCATTTATTAGCCATTGAGATGCCCAGGTGTGTAACAAAGGCCAAAAATTTCTGAAAGCCTCTTTTCCATTCCGGCTGTCTTGAATCAATAGCTTAAGGGTGTGCACATCCTCCTCAGTATAAAATCTCAATAGATAAGCACATTGAGTACATAGATCCAACGTTGCAAATATAAAAATTTTAATTTTACTCATAGTCTGATGACAAACCAACAATAAACTATTCCAAGAAAAAGGGAGTATAAAGTAGTGAAAGCCATAGCAGTGATTATGGAAGTCACTTTCTTAGAGAAGTAAGAGCGATATAGAATGAAGGCCAAACTGGCAATATGGGTTTAAAGCATTTTATACCTTTGTTCCATTAACAATAAGCCCAGTGTATTTTGCTCAATTTCTGTTTGAGTGATTGATTATTTTAAGCCCCATAAGAAGGAAAAATTAACAATTGACCAGCATGGAAACCTATAAAGAGTTGCTAATATATGCTAATATATGAGTGAAGTGTAAGTATGTAAATAAGCAATATGGGTGGTTTAATTAGAATATTCTGTGATTCTCAGGTCTTTATCTATGAAATGGAGATATAATATACCGAAGGGTTGCTGAGATTGTTATGTTATAAATAATACCTAGGGTTCCACTGATACTAAATACATAGTTACTATTATGATTTGTAAATTGTAGTAGTAACTATTTGTTTAATATCAGTTGAGAATTCAGATAAATTTATGTAGAAAAGGAAGAGTGATGGTAAAGCAGATGTCCATGTGACTCCAGAGCTATTAAAATAAAACATAAATGTGATATATAAAGTAATTAAAAAGAGTGTTTACATTTGTTAGATTTTCTTTCTCTTGCTCCAGTTACAACTTTTTCTTATCCATTGATAAAATACATACCATGTTAGGAGTAGAAAATAAATAAATTCAGACAGACTTAGCATGTGGAAAAATGAATAAGCACTTGGACTTTAACATTGGAAGTAATTCTCTCCAAAAAACAGAAAATACATTCTACCCACTTTACCCGCAATCCCCACAGAGTCAATGCAGGATCTTCCAGAGAAATGGTACATTGTCATAAGCCTCAACCCTCAAAGAAGAATGACATCCTTAAAAACAAGAAACTTTGAAATAAATGAGGTAATGAGAACGCGATAATCTTAGAATGTTAGGGATGAAAGAATATCAGAAGCACAATCAATTAATGGTGCTGGGAAAACTGGATATCCACATGCAAAAGAACGAAATTGTATCCTTTTCTTACACCATATACAAAAATCAACTCAAAATGCATTAAAGGCTTAACTGTTATATCTGAAACCATAAAATTCCTAGATAAAAACATAGGGAAAAAGCTCCTTGATATTGGCCCTGGCAATGATTTTTGGATAGGACATCAAAACCACAGACAACCAAAGCAAAAATAAACAAGTGTGACTATATCAAACTAAAAAGCTTCTGCACAGCAAAGGTAACAACAGAATGAAAAAGCAACCTATGAAATGGGAGAAAATATTTGCACATCATATATCTGGTAAGGGGTTAATACCTAAAATGTACGAGAAGTTCACACCACTCAATAGCAAAAGCAACCCCACCCCCAACCCCCCACAAATCCAAATAACCTGATTTTTTAAAATGAGCAAAAGCCTTGAGCAGACATTTTCCCAAAGAAGACAAAAAATGGACAACAGGTATATGAAAAGGTGCTCAACATCACTAATCATTAGAGAAACACAAATTAAAACCACAATGAGATATCATTTCACACTTGTTAGGATGGCTTTTATAAAAAGACAAGAGATAACAAGTGTGTGGATAACAATGGTGTGGAGGAAAGGAAACTCTGGTACGTGATTTATGGGAATGTAAATTGGTACAGCCATTATGAGAAACAGTATTGAGGTTCCTCAAAAAATTAAAAATAATACTACCATATAATCCAACAATCTAACCTTGGGGCATATATCCAAAAGAAACAAAATTAGTATATGGAAGAGATATATGTACCACCATATTCATTGAGGCATTACTCAGCATACCCGAGATGAAGAAACAATTTTAGTGTTCATTGACAGATGAAGGAATAAAGAAATTATAGTACATATTACAATGGAATACTATTGAGCCATAAAAAAGAAAGAAATTCTACCGATTGCTACAACATGAATAAACCTGGAGGACATTATGTTAAGTGAAGCAAGCCAGACACAAAAAGACAAATACTGTATGTTCTCACTTATACGTGGAATCTAAAGCAGTTCAACTTACAGAAGCAGGTAGTAGAATGGTGGTTGCCAGGGGTCAAGGACTGGGAGAAATCAGTCAGAGGATACACATTTTTAGCTATAAGATGAACGTGTTATAGGGATCTAATATACAGCATAGGTGGTAATGGCTATTTTAATTTGGTTATAATAATCGTTACATAATGTGTATGTATATCAAATCAAATCATTACATAAAGTATTTGTATATCAAATCGTTATAACAATCATTACATAAGTATATCAAATATATACCTTGAATATATTCAATCTTTATTTGACAATGAAATGTTTTACATTTGAAAAAACACACAATACTGTCAGCACTTGAACATTCTCAGCCTTGCTGTCTCCTCCACAAACATCCTGAGTGACCACAGACCACAGGTGTTAGTCGAGTGCAACAAAGCACACTTTATGATGTGCTTGAATGAGACAAAGGCCCTACCTCTTCACCTTTAATATAAAGCATTTAGCATGGTGCCTAGCATGCACAGGAGTCACTAAAGTAAATGTTTACTTGGCAAATACATACCCCAAATGAAATAGCAACAGAAAGAACAATTTAAAAAATCATTCAGTAAATATTTTCTCGAATGATTATTTTTTAAAAATATTTTTTGTAAATATTTTTACCAAACAATGGGTTTCTTTACCCATTGTTCTAAAAACGTTAGCAGCTAAAACTTTTTTGCATCATAAAATGTCCTCAGACATATCCGAAGAGCTGACATTCACATGCTTTGGCTGCCTAAGTATATTCTTTGAGTAATCTGAACACGGATTTTTTCTAAACAAAAATATGTAAACAAAATTTTTTTTCAGAGGCAACATATTAGAGCAGATAAATCTATTTCTGTAACAGGAAATCTGGACTGTAATATGTGAACACCTAATACATAGTTAGAGGTAGTAACTGTGTGTAGTAATCGTCATTCTCTTCTTTATTTTTAGGTGTCAAATATAGATAAAATATAATAATACAAATAAATAATAAATACAGAAATAACTTATGCTTCATATGGCAAGTTTCAACATACTTGAATTTCATTTTTTGACTTGTTAATATGATACCACCTTTTGTCACAGGGAAAATTTTCTACTGAGAAGTTTGGTTGCATGATCCTCAAACAGAGGTAATCGTAATGTATGGGACTATTAGAGCTAAATTCAAATTTTATTCAACTGTCCTTAATCTGGCTGATACTGATGTATCCTTGGAATGTGTAAACTGACAAAGAGATTCTTGGCGATTCCCAATGTGTAGAGAAGCAGGGTTTAAATTCACATAGCTTTTGTCACCTAAAAATGAATCAAGTTAGAAATAGTTGAAGGTGTCAGACATTTTTGAGAAGCCACTGGAG
The DNA here is from genome assembly GCF_002776525.5 of Piliocolobus tephrosceles. Taxonomy (NCBI): domain Eukaryota; kingdom Metazoa; phylum Chordata; class Mammalia; order Primates; family Cercopithecidae; genus Piliocolobus; species Piliocolobus tephrosceles. The sequence continues at coordinate 1,015,208 of NW_022302087.1, read as the reverse complement.
TTTTCAGAGCAACTACACAGGATAAATTCTAAATGTAAGAGCATGTGATTTCCAAATTGATTTATTTATGCAAATAATTTACCTCTGTGTCTTGTTTTACTTATGTTGTAGGATGGCATTTTTGAAGTTTAGCTTAGGTAATTTTTTTTCTATTATTTTATTTATTTTTTATTTTTTTTTAAATTATACTTTAAGTTCTAGGGTACATGTGCATAACGTGCAGGTTTGTTACATATGTATATATGTGCCATGTTGGTGTGCTGCACCCATCAACTCGTCAGCACCCATCAATTCATCATTTATATCAGGTATAACTCCCCAATGCAATCCCTCCCCCCTCCCCCCTCCCCATGATAGGCCCCATTGTGTGATGTTCCCCTTCCCGAGTCCAAGTGAGCTCATTGTTCAGTTCCCACCTATGAGTGAGAACATGCGGTGTTTGGTTTTCTCTTCTTGTGACAGTTTGCTAAGAATGATGGTTTCCAGCTGCATCCATGTCCCTAGAAAGGATGCAAACTCGTCGTTTTTTATGGCTGCATAGTATTCCATGGTGTATATGTGCCACATTTTCTTAATCCAGTCTGTCACTGATGGACATTTGGGTTGATTCCAAGTCTTTGCTATTGTGAATAGTGCCGCAATAAACATACGTGTGCATGTGTCTTTGTAATAGCATAATTTATAATCCTTTGGGTATATACCCAGTAGTGGGATGGCTGGGTCATATGGTACATCTAGTTCTAGATCCTTGAGGAATTGCCATACTGTTTTCCATAATGGTTGAACTAGTTTACAATCCCACCAACAGTGTAAAAGTGTTCCTATTTCTCCACATCCTCTCCAACACCTGTTGTTTCCTGAGTTTTTAATGATTGCCATTCTAACTGGTGTGAGATGGTATCTCATTGTGGTTTTGATTTGAATTTCTCTGATGGCGAGTGATGATGAGCATTTTTTCATGTGTCTGTTGGCTGTATGAATGTCTTCTTTTGAGAAATGTCTGTTCATATCCTTTCCCCACTTTTGGATGGGGTTGTTTGTTTTTTTCTTGTATATTTGTTTGAGTTCTTTGTAGATTCTGGAAATGAGCCCTTTGTCAGATGAGTAGATTGCAAAAATTTTCTCCCATTCTGTAGGTTGCCTGTTCACTCTGATGGTAGTTTCTTTTGCTGTGCAGAAGCTCTTTAGTTTAATGAGATCCCATTTGTCAATTTTGGCTTTTGCTGCCGTTGCTTTTGGTGTTTTAGACATGAAGTCCTTGCCCATGCCTATGTCCTGAATGGTACTACCTAGATTTTCTTCTAGGGTTTTTATGGTATTAGGTCTAACATTTAAGTCTCTAATCCATCTTGAATTAATCTTCGTATAAGGAGTAAGGAAAGGATCCAGTTTCAGCTTTCTACTTATGGCTAGCCAATTTTCCCAGCACCATTTATTAAATAGGGAATCCTTTCCCCATTTCTTGTTTTT
>NW_022302087.1:984952-1013338 GCF_002776525.5 Piliocolobus tephrosceles | reverse complement strand
CTTCAAACTATACTACAAGGCTACAGTAACCAAAACAGCATGGTACTAGTCTATTATTTTCTTTTGCTAATTGGACTACGATTAACTCAGGTATGAGGGCTCAAGAACAGCATGATACAGCAGAAATGCAGAGACAGAAAAAAAGCAAAGCGCTGTTGCTTTTGAATGTAAAATATTAAAGCCTTAATGAAATGGTGCGCACTCCTGCACATAGACAATTACTGTGGGAAAATATACAAAAAGAGATAAAAGATTCTCATGCTAGAACACAGAAATATCCTGGAGTTAGAGGGATTGGAGAAAAATAAAGGAAATATAAACAGTAACATGAGGGTCCCAAAAGGAAGGACTAAGGTACAAGGTACAAATTATACAAGAAAGTGTACCAGGTACACTTGCACCTTGGAGAAAGAAAATGTACAAGGTACAATTGTACCTTGGATATACAAAATGTATATGGAAGAGTCAGCATTCAGAATGCTCCTAGTCACTAGCAGCCACTTGATGAAATCTCATCCATTACCTACACCTGGGAACGAAATGCTTAGCCATGCAGAATCCCTAGCCTACAAGCATCGATCAACAAGCATTACCTGTGCCAAGAATTAAATATAACTTCACTCTCCACTAGCCAAGAGGACTTCCTTAGGCAGCAGGAAGGGTGCTTCCTTTAGAGTTTTCAGGAATGGTGAAGCCATTTAACTCTCTTTAGTCCCCACTTGACTAAGAAGGCCTGGCTAGAAAGCTTCCTTCTTATTTGGCAGAACATGAGAAAGCTCTGTGATGGATAGCAGAACTTTGGATATCATTAGAGAAAAATTGCACTGGACAGAGTTAAACAGTCAAGGAAGATATTATTCAAGACCACACTGCAACAGGGTCAAGACTAATGTAATAGGAAAGAGAGCTTGAACTCAGCTCAGAATACAACAGGGGCAAGTGAAGATTTATAGTCAATGTGCAGAGTGAAGGAATGAATGAGAAATCACTAAGGAAAACTTGGTTAGGTATTGGGGATAGGGGAAGAGGAACTTGGTTAGGTATCAAGAGTAGGGGAAGAGGAACTTGATTGGGTGTTAAGGGTTGGGAGAGGCTCTCTAAATTGGCTTAGCAGGATTCTTTGATAAAACTAGGCTCAGCAGGCCAAGAATGGGACCAAACCAAGGCCTAGTTGAAAAGGGATGTTTGGTCAGGGAGAGAGTCCTTGTCAATATCTACTGGAAGAAGGTGCTATGGAAGGAGCATCATTCTTTCTCCCCCTGACCCACTTGACAACTCCTGTCACTCAATACCCTCACAGTCCTCCTTGCCTCACTGAGTCTATAATTATACTCTTTAGACTGAAAAACCTGAGAAACAAACTGCCTCAGTAACATATTCATTTTTCATGAATTATTTGTGCTACCCGATGATACCATGCCTAGGGCAAAACTCCTTGCCACTGGCCTCTATTGTGAAGGAAAATCATCAGGTTAAATGTTTTGGGAATTTAAATCCTCCAGCTAATATTTCTTTAGTTTGACAATTCAGCATTCTGCATGATACTTAGAATAGGTGTATATTTATCTAAAATTAACAACTTCTACCTAGTATTTGGTGAGTCCAGACTAATGGTTCTTATCTCATGGAATACCTGGGTCACTTTGTAAATGTATAAATTCTCAGTCATAGTTCTGGATGAACTGAATGAGAATATATCCAGCATGGTTTGGGGATGGGGTCAGCCTTATGTATTTTTACCAAGTTCCCAGTAAATTGTGATGACTATACACATTTTTGAAACAGTAATGTTGAGAAATGTCCTTCAGGGTGGTACTCACACACCAGAGCTCAAAATGAGAATATTGGATCATCAAAATACATAAATCATAAAGAAATAGATTGCCTCAGAGATTGCTTTGGAGACCACAAAATATTTGTGAAAATTATATGTTTAGTTTAGTTGTAATTAATAATAATTGAGTGCATTTTATTTGCCAATCTCTATACATGAGCTGAAGTAATCCTTACACTGGCTCTATGATATCACTCTCTTTACTTAAAACTGAGGCATTAGAAGTTAAATAATGTTGTCAAGCTCATGTAGAATGTGACAGTGCCAGAAATAACACTCAAATGCACAAAAGTCACTTCTTTCTTCTATTATGTAATACAGCCTCAACATTTTTGTTATTAACTAAAACTTTTATTTTTAATTAGTAGTCACAGTTACCTGAAGAGTTTGGAAGTAAAAGAAAGAAAAAATTAAAAAAAATCATCTATATGCTTATTATGCTGTTAACTAATGTTAATATTCTAAAATATTCTTATATCCCTTTGTGAATTTTTACTTGATATGTATAGCTTTTGTGATATAATGTATACATCTAGAAATATGATGTTCAGCTTAAAAATATTTGCCATACAAATTTTCCATTTCACTATGAAATGTATAAAAATTTCACTCTCAATGGTTGCCTAATATTCTATTAGTGCAATGTAATTATTCTTCTGTTTTTGGACTCTTTGTTTTCAGTTTTTAGCTATTATAAAAAACACTGGATACTTCAATTATATTCTTAAAAAATAACATTTAATAAACATATATATACACATATGCACATATATCAATATTTGTGCAAATATCTATTACTTTAGGATATATTTCTAAAAGACTTGTTAAAAAGAGAAAATAATATAACAATTCTAAATACATTGTGTAAAATTCCTTTCTAGAAAGCCATATGTCTTAGCTTGAGCTTCTATAACAAAATACTATTCACTAGGTGGCTTAAACAATAGAAATTTATTTCTCACACTTCTAGAGGCTAGGAATTCTGAGATTAAGATGTTGGCCAATTTGGTTTTTGGTGAATGCCTTCTTCTTAGCTTGCGAACAGCTACTTTCTTGTAATATTCTCACATAGCAGAAAGAAAGAGAGCTCTGGTCTCTTCCTCTCCTTTTAGTAACACTAATCCCATCACGGGGCTCTATCATCATGACCTCATCTACTAACCCTACCTAGCTCCCAGAGGCCTGACCTCCTAATACCAATACCAATTAGGGGTTAGGGTCTCAACACTTGAACCTTGGAGGGACAGAAGAACTCACTTCATAACAACCTGTAAGCTTACAATAGCAATGTATGAAGTGATTTTTATTATATTCATTCCTTCATTGAATAGTCTCATTGTTCATCTTTGCTAAAATGACAAAGAAAGTGATATCTTAATATAGTTTTCATGCTTCTGTTAAAGATTTTTTTTTTTTTTTTTTTTTTTTTTTTTTTTTTTGAGAAAGAGTCTGCTCTGTCGCCCAGGCTGGAGTGCACTGGCACAATCTCAGCTCACTGCAATCTCTGCCTCCCAGGTTCAAGCGAGTCTCCTACCTCAGGCTCCTGAGTAGCTGGGATCACAGGCGTGTACCCCCATGCCCAGCTAATTTTTGTATTTTCAGTAGAGATGGGGTTTCACCATGTTGGCTAGGCTGTTCTCGAACTGCTGACCTCAAATGATCCGCCCGCCTCAGCCTCCCAAAGTGCTGGGGTTATAGGCCTGAGCCACCTCGCCTGGCCTGTTAAACATTTTTTATACTTTTTTTTTTTTTTTAAATAAACAGTATGTCTGTATCGTGGGTTTTTCCTTAGAATTTTCATCTAACAACAATGACAACAGCAGAAGCTTACATTCTATGGAACATTACTCTTTGCCATCACTATCTGAATGCTTTACAGGAGTTATCTGATGTGCTCCTAATAAACACTCTTGCTGTCTTCATTTTATTTATTAGGAAACTAAGGCCCAGGGAGGTGAAGAAAATTACCCAAGGCTGCACAGCTAGCATGTTCTCTCTTTATATCAATGCTGAACAATATTTTTTCTATAATAATGTGTTTTTGTTTTTGTAGATAACTTCCCAATTTTATTTACCTTTCAATTTTATTCATCTTTCAATTTTATTCATTTTTGTGTAGAAATTAAATTTTTCTATGTGATCAAATTATCAACTTGTTGAATGATTTCTTTCTTTGTTTCCAAGATTAAATAGTATCTGCCATATTTTGGAAAATAATATTCTACCATAATTCTAGTTTTTAAGATACTTGGAATATATTATATAAATAACATAAGATACGAACCTGAACTTAGACTATTTTCCATGATAACCCATACTTTAAAATTGACTTGTTGACTAACGCTTTATTTTCCTGTTGCCTTGTGATTTTTCTTTATTATATGCCATATCACATATGTACACTCTATTATATTATTTTATATTCTCTTCAAGACATATCACTCTGTTTCAATTATTATAGTAGTATAAACCTTTTAAATACTGGTTAAAATGATGTCTAGAATTCTGATCAATGTTCTCTCCAGGAGAATATTTTCTCAAAGAAGGAATGAAGAAGAAAATGAAATTATAAGACACACACACAAAATCAGAGGCCAGTAAAATGAAATCTATGAGGTTGTGATGCCATATTACGTAATGATATTGGAGTGAAACACAGTATAAATCTACAGATAATATTATTGTGTAGGCTGGGCACAGTGGCTCATGCCTGTAATCCCAGCATGTTGGGAGGCTGAGGAGGACAGATCACGAGGTTAGGAGATTGAGACCATACTGGCTAACACGGTGAAACCCCATCTCTACTAAAAATACAAAATATTAGTCGGGCATTGTGGTGGGTGCCTGTAGTCCCAGCTACTCAGGAGGCTGAGGCAGGAGAATGGAGTGAACCCAGGAGGCGGAGGTTGCAGTGATTCAAGATCGTGCCAATGCACTCCAGCTTGGGTGACAGAGCGAGACTCTGTCTAAAAAAAAAAAAAAAAAATTATTGTGTACTGTTCTATGTTATGCACCTGAACGTAACTTTCAATGCTCTAATATCTTTTCTGGTCTGAATATTATAGTTTTAGGGTTTCATTGGCCAATAAAACATGGCTTTGGACAAATGCATATCAGAACTTGTTAGAATTGTGTTTCCAATTTTTGGTTAGTGCAGCCTTCCTTACTCAGATTTTTCTAGCATTTGAAATTTTCATCATTTTGCAATACCTTAGTCTTGGACATTGATACATTCCCTCCACAAAAATGATATACTACCTCTTTGCACTCCATCTGTTATAAAAGAGTCACACACCAGAAATTTAGTCAAATCTTGGAATATTTTTATCCCCAGTCAATATTTTATCCATATTCAGTAGAACTGACACTGAAAAGGTGCATAGGTTGCATGTGTTTTATAACTAAACAATTTAATTAAAATTCACAAAGATTTATTAAGCTTCTACTGTATGTCTAACATTGTGCTTTAGGCTAAAGATAGAAAAATCCACAAACAGGCCTGAACAAGAAGAGTTTCTTTCTCTGCTGAATGCTTAAATAGGCCACATAACAATGGTTGTGAAATAATTAAACACAAATATTCCCCTGTGCTGCCACAGGAAAAGCAGATCTTGCTTAAGGAAACATCTCTACCCAATGGGGAAATGTATATGCAACTGAGACACTAATCAGAAAATAAAAATATCCTTTCTTGCCAAAAACCAATTTTAACTCCAGCATTAATACCCACTCATTATCACAATACACATAATCCAAACATAGAACAGAGCATAAAGATGTTGTCAACAGGCCATCCAAATACACTAAGTGAATAATAGAGGCGATTTTACAGCCCTGTTGCATTAAACAAACCTCTGAATAAATCAATGGATAAAGTCAGCACTGAAAGTGAACTTGTGGCTTAGTAGAAAAATTGAACAAGAAGCTTGAAACAATCTCTCATCCTAAGGCAGAGAGCCTGGGATAGGACGTGTGGGACACAGGAAAAAACGATGGTAAGAGAAACCTTTAGAACTAAGGCAAATCTTTGATAAGTAAGAGCTAGAAACTCATGGCAGAACCGCTTCACTATAGAGACTTCAGCATTTGCTACATATTTTCGGTAGCAATAAACAGAGTATGAGTTATCATGAAGGCAATAAAATGATCTGGTTAAAAGAACTAAGGTAATGAATTGCAAGTAAACCAGATAAAATGGACCTACTTTTTAAAGTATACCAAACTCCAGCAACATGCAATTTACCCATATAACAAACTGGCACATGTACTCCCTAAATCTAAAAAAAGAAGTTGAAAAAGAAAAAAAAAAAAATAGCCAAAAGTTTAATACTCTACCTTAGGGAAATCAGATAAGCAGTTCCCCTATTCTCCAAGTGCCATCCCTAATAAGACTTCTGCTGTAATAGGCCACATATTACATTCCCATGTAAGAAAATCACTGTTTCTCTTAGGATTTTACTTAAACTTTCTTGACCTGATGTATTGGTAGTGTCCAGTCAAAACACCTAAAATATCTTTAAAGAAGACATATTCCACCCTATTTAATACATCCCTCTTCTATTTCAGCTGACACTATTGCCAAAATACTCCTGGAAATTACAGCAATAATAGTTTTATCCTCAAGAGGAACCATAACGGTAATTGTTAAGCCCTCAATCAGTGGGACGTGTCCTTTAGCATCCCACTTCCTTGGAATAAAAGAAGATTGGGGAAGGGGTTTTGGATGAGCCATGTCCAGCCTCATGTTATTCTTCATTGCTCTTAACATCCTCAAAGTACCCTATGAGACTACCTATGTCTTAGAACCTGGAGCAAGAAATACAGAAGAGCCTCGTGAGGACTGGAACTGGGGACTGAAGAGTCAGAAATCCACCCAGTTTATTTCCTCTAATCTACATAGTCTTTCTCTCTCTCTTTCCTTCTCTCATTTCTATCTCTTTCTCCACTTCCCTCTCTCTCTCTCTATCTCTATCTCTGTCTTCCTCCCTTTCCATCTGTGTCCATCTCATTTTCCATATTAGTCCTTTCTGTTTTATTATGTCTATAACACCTCATACCCATCTCTGCAGGGCTTCTCAAGTAAAGCTATCAACTGGGTCTTGCCTAGTTACTTAAAGTCATATGTATTTCCAATACTAGATGGAGAATATGATTGGCCCAGCTTAGGTAAATTCTCTCTTGTTGATTCAATTAGGGGCACTAAAAATGATACTAGAGGTCTGGAAGACAAATATTTTTGTGATAAAGCAGAAACAAAAACATGAGAAAATGAAATAATCAACCTCTTTATATACTGCTGCTATTGACAGTGTCTGAGTAAAACCTCTTGAGCAGTCAGGCTATGCAGCCAGGAGGTTGGAATAAGAAGGTTGGAATAAGAATCTGTAAGGTTTTTTTTTTTTTTTATTATACTTTAAGTTCTAGGGTACATGTGCATAACGTGCAGGTTTGTTACATATGTATACTTGTACCATGTTGGTGTGTAAGGTTTTTAAATTGGAGATAAAGACGTAAAATCCACAGTTATAAAATATTAATAGCAATAGTATTTAAGACTTGATGCATAACATTAAAATTTTTAATGAAATCACTAATTGCACAATGAACCATTGAGCACTTTTCATATAAAAGGCACTTTATTATCTATGATATGTTACATGTTATATATCACATTATGCTTACTATATATTACATATTCTATAGAATATATATTACATCACATGTAATAGAGGCTACATTACGTAATACCACATATATGTGTATGTACACACACATATATAAAATACCATATAACATTTAAACTATGAGATAGGTTCTAATTTATCACCAATAAACAAGAAAACTAAAATCTATTTAATTCATTTATTTGTATTGTATATATTTAATATGCATAACATAATATTTTGATACACATATATGCAATAAAATGATTACCACAGTCAAGCAATTAACATCTCCATCACTGCACATAGTTACCTTTTTTGTACTAAAAGCACCTAAAATCTACTCCGTTAGCTACTTTTTAGTATATAATACAATATTATAACTATATTCCTCATGCTGTGCATTCAGTCTCTAGACTTTTTTTATCCTACATAACTACAAGTTTGTACCCTTTGATATTCATCTCTCCATTTTTCCCTTTCTGAACCCCTGGTAAGCACTGTTATACTGTTTCTATATATTTGACATTTAAAAAACATTCCATCTGTATGTGAGATCATGCCATATTTTTCTTTCTGTTTCTAGCTTATTTCACTCTTAATTTCACTTCAGGTTCATCTATGTTGTTGCAAATGGCAAGGCAAATTATTTGTGAATGCTTCAATTTGAAGATTATAAAGTATCAGCAAATGGAGAAATCAGTGGAATACCAAATATTGGATTCTAAGTTTCTATTTCTCTATACTTAATACTAATTTGAGGGATAGAAAATATTCATTTAAATCTGAAATTTTATGGGACATCTTAACAGAAATCCTACATTATAAAATTTTAATATTGGAGGAGTCTTTTAATGCCCTTAAGTTCAGATTCTTGGCATTTCCAAGTGTGGTACATTTTGTAGGTGTGACATAATTACAAAGTGAAGTAATATATTTGACTATAGGTCAAAATGGGCCCACTATATTTAAAAAACTATCTGTCTATAAAATATTTAGATTGATGTTTTCTAAATGTGTTTTAGAATGCTGTCCTCCAAAAAAAAAACACAGAAAATATGTAATCTATTCCCTGGATAATGCTTATTAGAAATAAATCATAATTTCCTAAACATTTTTCTTAACCAACCTACTGACTTAAAAGAGGTTTTCTGACAAAGGAATAGTAACAGAGATTCCAAGTAACTTTGTACTCAAAAAAGATATGAAAATTATGCTTGAATCATTCAATTCAATTTATCCTAATTAGTGTAGTTTTGTTTTTTAGATATATAACAGTTTATTGATAAATTTTACTTTCTCTCTCTTTCTCCCTTTTTCTCCCTTAAGGACCAAGTTTGTGGGACAAGAGTCCAAAGAGTAGCTGGAAAAGCGGGCTCTTTTCTTAGGAATTATTAACATTCTGTGCTTTCACTAGTGTATTAATTATGATAGTTGTTCTCTTGTCTATGTAACCAGGCATTCATTACTGGACTAAAAATGGCTGTGGAATTTGCTTCATGAAGGACCAGCTGAAGCAGCTGTCCGTTAACATCACTATCCAACAAATGATACACTTGGGACATCTGATGGTGAAGGAAAAGGGTATTTAAAAAGTCCGACTTTCTTAATACTATAGGTAGTAAGTAACAGAGGCAAAACTCCAAAGTAAGTTTGAAAGTAAACATACCTCACTGTTTTACATTAGAAAAACTGTAAAAATATATTCTAAGGTTTTCTTTTTTTAAAAATTAATTAAGCTTTTCAAGATTTAATTTAATTAAACATATTTAATCAAATACATTTCTTAAATATAAACCCAATTTTATTTTATTTATACCACTCTCTGTTTAAACTTTACGTGTATAAATATATACATAAATACACATACAGTTGACTCTTATGCAACACAAGTTTGAACAGGATGGGCTCACTTTTTCAACACAAGTTCCCGTGAGTATGCCTGCTTCTCCTGCCTCTCCTTTTACTTCCTCTACCTCTTACATTTCTCCCACCCCTAAGACATCAAGACCGACCCTCTTTCTCCTGCTCCTTAAATCACTCAATGTGAAGAGAACAGAGAAGAAAAACTTTATGAAAATTCACTTCCCCTTAATGAATACTAAGTATGTTTTCTCTTCCTTATGATTCTCTTAATAACATTTTCTTTTCTGTAGCTTACTTTATTGTAAGAATATAGTATATAACATATGAAATACATATAAATTGACTATTTATGTTATCAGTAAGGCTTCTTGTCAATAGCAGGCTATTAGTACTTAAGTTCTGGAAGGAGTTAAAAGTTATACATGGATTTTCAACTGCATGGGATGTTGGTACCTCTAACCCCCATGATGTTCAAGTGTCAACTGGACATTTATTATATATACATGTATATATAGAATGTACATAGAAACACTGAACACACCCACAGACATGGAAAAGTTTTTTTTTTAATTTTAAATACACTTCATTCACATTTTAAAATGCCCATTACAGCTTTCTAGATTGTAAAAACAAACAAAATGAAGTAGAAACCAAAATTTTATTTAAATGAGTTCCAAAATTGGGATGACTAAATCTCATTTAATTCCAGCGTGTAGGGATTTCCCCGAGAGACAGGTTCAGTGTGTAGAAGAAATGAATGCCATTTGATTTCTCATTAGGATCTTTGGACTTAGGAAACCAAGGAGTATGCACATAAAAGAAGCTGTCTTTTTATTCTTTCTCTTCCTCCTCCAGTTCCAGCTTTTCTTCATTATCATCTCATTTTTTTACTTTCCTTCCAGCAGGTGAAGAAAAGTTTTCAAACAAGTGAGGCTTCGGGAGCTATAATATGGTTTAGATTTATATCCCCACCTAAATCTCATGTTGAATTGTAATCCCCAGTGTTGGCCGAGGGGCTTTGTGGGAGGTGAGTTGATTGGATCACAGGCCTGGATTTCCCCCCTTGCTGTTCTTGTAACAGTGGGTGAGATCGCACAAGTTCTGATTGCTTACAAGTGTGGAGCACCTCCCGCTGAAGATCTGATTGCTTTCAAGTGTGGAGCACCTCCCGCTGAAGATCTGATTGCTTTCAAGTGTGGAGCACCTCACACTGAAGATCTGATTGCTTAGAAGTGTGGAGCATGTCCTACTGAAGATCTGATTGCTTTCAAGTGTGGAGCATCTCCCACTGAAGATCTGATTGCTTACAAGTGTGGAGCACCTCCCACTGAAGATCTGATTGCTTACAAGTGTGGAGCACCTACCACTGAAGATCTGATTGCTTACAAGTGTGGAGCACCTCCCACTGAAGATCTGATTGCTTACAAATGTGGAGCGCCTCCCACAGAACATCTGATTGCTTACAAGTGGGGAGCACCTCCCACTGCTTTCTCTTCCTCCTGCTCCAGCCATAGGAGACACGTCTGCTACCCCTTCACCTTCTGACGTGATTGTAAGTTTCCTGAGGCCTCCCCAGCAGTGCTTCTTGTACAGCCTACGAAACTGTAAGTCAACTAAAACTCTTTTTATTATAAGTTACCTGGTCCTAGGTGTTTCTTTATAGCAATGTGAGAACTGTTTGATATGAGGTTAAATGTGAAAAATATGTTACTTAAGAAATCAAGTACTTTTTAAGAACTCTGAATATTGCAATATCAAATGCATCATGTAACCAACATAGGATAATGAAGCCCAAACTTGACTCCTAGTCTATTTATGGTACTGGGCCTCAAAGTCTCAGATTCCTTATCTGGAAAATGAGAATTTTTCTGCTGACACAACCAGTAATTAAGAGTGTGTTCTCTGATTGCCTTACATGAGGGGGCTGTTGTTTTGAGGGGCTCTGTGGCCTTAGGAGATTCTTTAATAGCTCCGTGTCTCCACCTTTCCATCTGTAAAACTGGAGTGACAATTTTGCTGGCCTGTCTTGTACCAAAGACTCTAGAAAACAAAGGCTAGGGAAGTATTAAGTGACAAATACTTCAGTTTAGACATGCATAGTAATCATTTACCTATAATTCTGGGAACATCTTTCACTATATTGAGGGCTTTCTTCTCAAAATTCTTGTCAGTGACCCCAAAGCTGAATTTTAGAAAAGACATTGTACTGACATTTTTTAATAGTCTCAGGACTATTAAATTAGCTTCTTTAGCCTTAAATTTGCTTTATTACACTGTGTATCATTTGGGGTGGAGAATAGCAAATGTCATCTTAAGATATTCTGCCTGTGAGAGGCCTATAAAAAAAACAAACTCCACTGTAGCTCATATTCAGATATAAACAGAGAAAATAACTGTACCTGACCCAATTGGGTGATTTTTGAATGATTCACAGCTAAATCATTTTGCTTTAGAATACCTTCCATTGTAAATTATCTGTCCCTTTGAGATGAAAATCATCTCCCAGCCTCCTGTGAATATTTTACAGCCCAGGAATGTCTTTCTCAAGTTCCTGGGGACCACCCCTTTGAAATTCAATCAGCAAGAAAGATAACGTTCCTTTCTCCCAGGTTCTGTGGGAGGGTAGGAGCCTAACTCACCAATTATCACCAATTACCAAACACAGGTGGTCTAATTACATTTACCTACCTTCTCCATCCACCCCCTTATTTTTTCAGTAGCTCATTCTTGTCCTTGAAAGTTTTCCTGTCTTTTGATTCAATGAAATTAAGTTCGATACGTCTCTCTTACATCATCAGCCTATGGAAAGGTTTTTGAATTCACTTTCTATCATTTGAAGAATTTTGCCCTAGGCACTACTTTGATTTGTAGGTATATAAATTAATTTTTTATTTGCATGAGGATGTTTGTCTTGAGACAACATTCAAAGCTTTCAAAATAAAGGGTCAGTTTGTCTTTTTTTCTAAATAAAAATGTGATTCTATTATTCAGGTACTGATTTTGAATGATGATAACATATTACCAGCTATCAACCAATAGCTCCTGGAGTGACTATTGTCTCTTAAAATCCCTTTAGTATTCTCTGAAATAAATGGCATATTGTTATTTTTGTGTCTGTAAGATTGTCTTTCAAGTAGATTCTTAAGTCCCTTTCCTCATTGCTCTCTAGAAATTTTAATGGTAACTCATCTGTTGTCTCGGTTTGTTAATGTCTGGGCATAAGGACAGAAACTAGAAAAGTAAGTAGTTGGTTTACTTTAATAATAGATGTCACAGAAACCAAGGACAGGAAATACAGCCAGGTCTCATGAAAAAGGAAGCTTAAACTGTAGTCAGTGTAAATGATGTTGAATGGAGCTTTTTCTGATATTTGGGAATCACAGTTAAGGCTAATTGTAAGCTAATAAGCAATGCACAATGGATGCCAGATCTCTCTCTCTGCAGAGCTTACCAAATGTCACTCCACCACTTTCTTTTTGGTGAATGAAAAATAGTCTTGTGGGCAGATAGAACAGCCAGAGGATTTTGGTAGTACACTTGGGAAGAATGTACCAAAAATGGTGAGAGGCTACTCTATATTCGTTCCAGACCACTTGCCCCTTCTCAACAATAGGAATAGAAAAAGTGAGGTGGTCTTACCACTATGAAAGTCAAGTTTAAGGAACAGCCAAAGATAATCACAAGGAGAGATTGGGCATACTTCTAAGAAATAGAATTGGACATCTCTTTCCCTGGCTGGATGTTTGTCAAGCTGCAGAAATTAAAAGTTCACTATTGTGTAATAATTAAAGCAGTAAATAACAAGGAAGTTTTTAGGAGACCTCGACTTCTATCTTCTGAGTTTGGAGTGTTGTCCATTTATTGTCTACAAATTTCAAACTGTCAAGGATCATGTGGAATATCATCATATTAGGGCTAAAAGGAAACATGATGAAGCATATTTAGAAAGATGATAGAGCCTACCTCTTTCCATCTTTGCTCTCTTTTACCAACAGTTGAAGAAAGAGTATCTCAGCAGTTACTGAATAATTGATTGAAAGAGAAGGGGGATTAATATAATGGCAGAAGACATGGGCAGCTACTAGGCAAAGCAATGGGATACCAAATATGAAAAAAAAAAAAGAACAGAAACTGGACTTCTTTTTTTCAGGATCACAGAGGAAAAGAGCTACCTCTGTCTGAGGGGATGAACAACAGTGGTGGGATCTAGGATCAAGGTGAAGCCCATTCTAAGAAAATCACAACTATCATTTTCTCAAGTACATCCAGCATCAGATGGAATCAGACTGAACTAAATATCCAGAGATACTTACCCCCAGAGATAATCTTGCCAAGTTAAGTAGGGACAGATACCTTCATTTTTGTCTTTCCTCTTGATCTCATAGCCACTAGAGGAGTAAGAGACTAGAAAGGGCAAATATGAGAGGGGCAAGGTGGGGAGCAAATACTGTGAATCAGGTATGAGATTTGGGTATTACACTAGGTTGAAGTAAACTTTAACAACCAATAGTAACCAAAAAGTTATAGAACCTTTCTAAAACAAAGGAAAGAAGGAACTAATAGAGCACATTTGAAAGGAGTAATTGAAAAGTAGAACTAATTAATGTTAATAAAATCTAGTCTAATTAAAGTCAATTTCTACTTCTCTTAAGGGTTACTTATCCTTTGCTTCTTCCAGTCTCAAGTGTGGCACAATCTCTATCATTCTCTTATTTTCTTTACATCTATCTCTTTATCTACTTGAGTTTGTCTTGCCTGCACATGACTTAACATGGCCCTAAGGTTATATGGCCCCAGTGCAAGCTGTGATCTCACTATGAGTCCCCTAGTACATATTTTCAAGAGAAGACATTTAATTTTCTTAAGTAGTAGATGGTTTCTCCTTAGGTCAATCACTGGCCCCATTAGGTATGGGCACTTGGTATAGACAGGGTAGCAACAGCGGTGAAAATTTTCTGAGAAGGGAACACCAGAAATAGGTAATTTTTGGTGCTTACTCAAGTCTGTTTTCATTTAATATTTTGTGGATTTTGGTGCCTTTTGGATGAGTCAGTTTCCTCTATACATATCTGCAACTTTCTCAAATCACAAAGAGACTCCGGTATTACATCAAGGTGAATCATAATAGATCTCTTTACCTACCTATTACTTGTGAAGAGAGAGGAAGTTTGTTAAGCAAGTCAGATGTGACATCTGTTCTTGGTCGGTAAGAAGAAATGAAACAAGCAAGATAATCTTCCTTCAAATTACTTGCTCACGATTAAGCAAAGAGCTTCAGGTAAATGAAAAGTGCAATTGCATTAGTAATGTACTTGTTTTTCAAGGTGGAATATGAAAAATTATATATAAAGCTGAACATCAGTATTACAGAAACACTGAACACTGAGGTCAGACAGGCCTGAAACTCCTGTATTTAAAGTTCTGGATGATATCTTACTCACACCATGTCCTTGAGAACAGTTGAGGGTTTGCATTTGATATGCAGCTGAGGAAGAACAGATAAGTGCTGGACACTGTATTTTCCTGTTACTTGGCAACAGTTTCTTTTCCCTCTTAGCAACAGTAGAGAGAAAAGCTTTTTGAAAACTGAAAAGACTACAGAACTGAAAAAGTCAAAGTCTTTCATATATCCTCCAGCTGGAGGGCATATTAAAAAGAGCTGAATTTAGGAAAAAATGAAGTATACTTGTTACCCAGTTACAATCTGTTCCTATTGAAATTTAACCACAAATTTCAATGTCCTAACCATCTAACTATTTCACCTCTGTATCACAGTTAAGTATTTAAAAATACAGTCCTCTTGGTCAATTTATATTCATGTCAGTTTTCCCAGCACATGTGATTCAGACTAAAAAGAAACAT
Organism: Piliocolobus tephrosceles; assembly: GCF_002776525.5. NCBI lineage: Eukaryota > Metazoa > Chordata > Mammalia > Primates > Cercopithecidae > Piliocolobus > Piliocolobus tephrosceles. The sequence goes on along the minus strand of NW_022302087.1, from coordinate 998,113 downwards.
ATCAGAAAAGGCAATAATTGCCAGATAACCTTTTATTATTTGGTTAACCAACCACAGCCTGGATTTCTCATTTACTTAACATTTAAGAAAGACTGCAGTTGGGTGGGGAAGCAAAAAAGAGAAAAAGTAAGTGATTGATTTTGGCAGGATTTTTAACTTGTAAAGAGGTCTCTAGTCTTTCTCTCTGTGTCTTGGGGAAGGTAAATTTTTTAAAGCAAAAATAGAATTTTATTGTCACTGAGAATTCAGAGTGTGTTATAGCAGCTTGTGTCCTTTAACTAATACATTACTTTACAATAGAAACAAAACTTATTATAAGTAATTTCAAGTCTCAAATGGTCTTGATTGAGGGAAAGCAATTGATATTGTGTGAAGATAATGTCTCCACCCAAATCTCATGTTGAATTGTAATCCCCAGTGTTGGAGGTTGGGGTTGGTAGGGGAGGTGTTTGGATCATCAGGGTGTATCCCTGATAAAAGGCTTAGCCCGTCCCCTTTGGGATAAGTGAGCTCTTACTATGTGTTCTAGCAAGATCTAGTAATTTAAAAATGTGTGGCAACTCCCCCCACCACCCCCTCTCTCTCTTGCTCTGTTCTCACCATGTGATGTGCTTCTCCCCCTTTGCCTTCTGTCATGACTGGAAGGTTCCTGTGGCTTCCCCAGAAGCAAATGCCACCCACCATGCTTCTTGTACAGCCTGCAGAACCACAAACCAATTAAATTTCTTTTCTTATGAATTACCTTGTCCCAGGTATTTCTTTATATCAATGCAAGACTGGCCTAATACAGAAAATTGGTAATGAGACATTGGGACATTGTTATAAAGATAACTGAAAATGTGGAAGCAACTTTGAAACTGGGTAATGATCAGAGGTTGGAAGAGTTTAAGGGACTCAGAAGAAGATAGAGAGATGAAGAGGAGTTTGGGACTTCTTAGATACTGGTTAAATGATTGTGACCAAAATGCTGGTAGTGATCTAAACAAGGAAGTCCAGGCTTAGGAGGTCTCAAGTGGAAATGAGGAAGTTATTGGGAACTGGAGCAAAGATCATGTGTGTTGTGCCTTTGCAAAGAACTTGGCTGCGTTGTGTCCATGCCGTACAGATTTGTGGAAGTTTGAACTTGAGAGTGATGGCCTAGAGCTTCTGCAAGAAGAAATTTCTAAGCAGTGAAGTGTTCAAGATGTGGCTTGGTTGCTTCTAATAACCTAAGCTTCTATGCAGGAGCAAAGAAATGACTTAACTTGGAATTTATATTTAGACGGGAAGCAAAGCAATACCATTTAGAATATTTGCAGCCTGGTCATGTGGCAGAGAAAAAAATAAGTTTTTTGGGGAGATGAAAAGCAGGCCATAGAGCAACCTGAGAAATTTGCATAACTAAAAAGGAGCCAAGTACTAATAGCCAAGACAGTGGGGAAAGGCCTCAAAGGCATTTCAGAGACCTATGAAGTAGCCCTCCTATCACAGGCCCAGAGGCCTAGGAGGGAAGAATGGTTTCATGGGCAAGGCCTTGCTGCCCTGCATAGCCTTGCGACACTGGTTTTCACATGCTGGCTGTTTCAGTTCCAGCCACGACTCAAAGAGGGCCAGGTACATATTGGGCTGTCACTTTGGAGAATGCAAGCTGTAAGCCTTGGCAGCTTCCATGTGGTATTAAGCCTGTGGGCACAGAATACAAGACTGAAAAACACTTGGCAGCCTCTGTCTAGATTTCAGAGGATGTATGAGTGAAAGCCTGGGTGACCAGGTAGAAGCCTGCTGCAGGAGTGAAGCCCTCACAAATGGCAGTGACAACAGGAAATGTGGGGTTGGAGTATCCACACAGGGTTCCTGATGGGGCACTGCCTAGTGGAGCTGTGAAAAAGGGGCCACCATCCTCCAGACCTGAGAATGTTAGCTCCACCAGCAGCTTGCACTCTGCACCTGGAAAAGCTACAGGAACTCAAATCCAGCCTGAAGGGTATCCTCAGGGGCTAAACCCTGCAAAGCCACAGGGGTGGAGCTGCCTAGCTTGTTGGGAGCCCACCCCTTGCAGCAGTGTGCCCTCTATATGAGATATGGGGTATAAGATTATTTTGGAGCTTTAAGATTCAGTGACTGCTCTGCTGGATTTTGAACTTGCATGGGGCCTGTAGCCCCTTTCTTTTGGCCGATTTTTCCTCTTTGGAATGGGAATGTTTACCCAGAGACTATACCCCCATTGTATCTTGAAAGTAACTAACTTGTTCTTTAGTTTACAGGCTCATAGGTAGAAAGAAATTTCCGTGCCTCAGTTGAGACTTTGAACTTTTGAGTTAATACTGGAATGAGTTAAGACTTTGCAGGGACTATTGAGAAGGTATGATCATATTTTGCCATCTAAGAAGGACATGAGGTTTGGGAGGGAACAGGGGCAGAACAATATGGTTTGAATATATGTCCCCACCCAAATCTGTTGTTGAATTATAATCTCCAATGTTGGAAGGGAGCCTGGTGGGGGTGTTTGGATCACGGGGATGTATCTCTCATGAATGGCGTAGCCCATCCCCTTTGAGATAAGTGAGCCCTCCCTCTGAGTTCTCATGAAATCTGATTATTTATAAGTATGTAGCATCCTCCCTTCCATTCTCTCTTTTGATCTGTTCTTGCCATGTGATATACCTACTCCCTCTTTGCCTTCTGCCATGATTGGAAGATTCCTGAGGCCGCCCCAGAAGCAGATACCACTGTGTTTCCTGTAAAACCTGTAAAATAATGAGCCAACTAAATCTATTTTCTTATAAATTACCTAGTCACAGGTATTTCTTTATAGCAATGCAAGAATGGCCTAATACAACAACCATTGCTGAGACTGTCACAATGTTCAGATATTCCTACCAGATAGTGAGGCTCAGGCTATTAGAGTGACAGCATCATTTTTGCTGTTTAGATTCACTTTTTAAATTTTTTTTTTAAAAAGAGACTAGGTCTCACTCTGTCGCCCAGACTGGTCTCAAGCTCACAATTTTAAGCAGTCCTCTTGCCTCAGCCTCCAAAACTGCTAGGATTGCAAGCAAGAGCAACCATACCTAGCCTAGGTTCACTTTTTATAGGACAGTACACAGATAAAACAATACATTTTCATGAAAGCTTGTCAATGTGTTCTTCTGGGAAATCTTCATCCCTATAAAGATATTGAACATTTCTATCATGCCACAGAGTTCCCTCATTCCTCCTTCTAATGAATCCACAACGCTACCTAGGCAATTATAATTATAATATTTGCAACCATAAATTAGTTTTTCCTTGTCTACAGTAAACAACTCTGTATGAATAAATACACATACATAGATGCACATGATACCTTGACAATGCCCATTTTTTCAGCTCTATAAATGCTCCATTCTCTCTAGCCTTCTATGTCATTGCATAGTCATTTGCATTGACATTTTTCCCCATTTGTATGTAGAATTATTCCTTGTGTATAGAATAACTGTCATAATTAATTTATTGGGAAGGGTACCTTGTCAAGACAGAGTTAGAAGTTTCCTGTCAATTTTTTTTTTTTTTTTTTGCATATTGGGATGAAACAATTATTATTACTGTTCTAGAATTTGCTCTATTAACAGCTGTTTTATAAGTCAAATTTTATTTTTAATTCATTGTAACATGCAAATTTCTATTTTATAAAATAGAGGTAAATACAATTAACAATTATAATTCAAATTTGTAGAATTATGTACAGCTCTGAGTTAGAGACCTGAGTTCTAAATCTAACTCTATGAGTAAGAATGTAGTACAAGATTATGTCATACATGACAAGCCACTTAAAATGTGACATATCTTCTTCAAAGAACAAAATAAAAAGTACATTTTATGCATTTTAAGTGTATTTCAATAGTTTTTGAAATCAATATTTTAATTTTAAATGTTGAGAATTTTTTAGATGAAGAATCTGAAAAGTTAAATTGTTCAAAGATGCAGTTTTCCTTTAGAAGAACGTGAATTGCAAGCCAGTACTCTTTGACCCCTTTTCCTTATCCTTCTTCAAAATAAAGAGAATTCTATAATGTGAAGGAATGTAGGGCAGCAGGCAATGATGTTTTATAATTCTCCAGCATCTAGTTAAGTGTTGGAACTTTAGTATGCAAAAGTTTGTTTTGATTGAATATTTTCACCTCCGGAATTATATAACTTAAGCAAAACTGCTAATAAGTATGAGTCTTGGCTATATTATCTTGTGACCTATATAGAAATTCATCTTGTGAAAGGTTGTGGGATGTCTTAATCTCTTAATTTTATGTCCTCATTGTCATAGTCTTCCCCAGGACCATTGCCTCCTCTGTACCTGTACCAGTACTCTTTGGCTAAACTCTAGGCCTTGAAGTCCGTTAGTTCCGAGGTGGAGCAGGTTCTCAGTAATGAACACGGCTTCCAAAATCAGAGTCCTTTGCCTCTTAGCTCGATGTACACAAATCAGGTCTCTCAACACTACCTCAGAGCCTGTGGATGAACAGCTTCAAAGTTAGAGCCACATAGTCAATTTAGACAGAGATGAGTTTCTTCCAGGAAAGGAAGTGGCTCTCCATCTGCCAGAGCTCTCAGAACTGAAATCCACCCAGCTGTAGTCGATTGTTAATACTCTCTTTCCATCAAACAAGAAATAGCCGGGTCACAATACTGGTCAATCCAGTAATGTTTAGCTGTGTTTCATTTATATCTTCATGTGACACTTCTTACAAAACTTTTTAAAACCTATGTACCCCAGGTTCCATATCCTGTATTTTATAATCTCTTACTGTCCTGATTCATCACAGTGGCTGATGTTTTTTTGACTACCTGATTCCATATTACAGTTTTTGAAGACTTGGACAGCTAGGTCGTCTTCTTCTACTCATTATTAGCCAGTTTTGTTATCGTTCTGGGTAATTTAATGTTTGCGTAAAATAACTATACATACTCCTAATCTCTCAATTTCTTTAACATCCTTTTTATTTTCTCCCCAGCATCATGACTTACACCACACTAGAATTAGTACCCCCACAGCAGTTCCCTTTATTTTTAAACAAATGTTGGAAAGATTAGCTTTTAGAACTTTGAGATGAAATAGTTCTAAGTGATGAAAGCTCCTTTACTTTCAATTATCTACTCAGTTGTGCTCATTACACATGTTTCAGGTAAATAAGAAAGTGAATGTCAGAAAAAGGTAAGAAAAGGGAGTAGAAGCCTTCATGAATTCAGCTTTCACAGTTCAGCATAACTTAGACTATGTTATAGACTAAGATAAATATTTCTTGCAAATATATTTTAGTTGAGTTTCATATTGCTATCAGAGAAATATTTTAAACATTTATTATCATTCTTTCTCCCTATATACAAACATTTATTTACAATTAAGTGATTAAATATGTTAAAATTATTAATATTAAATAGTAATTATTAAAATATTAAAATGTTACTCCAATACAAAATAGAAATACAAATTTTGAAATGTTCTTGTAACACCACAATAAATCAATCCCGTGTCAGAGATTGCATTCTATTTTGTGCCCCATTTCTCTTACAGTCAACCCATCTGAAAAACCCTAATTCTGAATCAAATAAACCACTTGTTCATGTTCTCTGTACCCATACCCAGGCTGTAGAGGTCTGGTAGACTAAGAACCACAAATTTTGGTTTTTGTTATAAATATGTGTTCTCCATTTGAACTGAGTGCTTAATGCCACCAATTAATGTTTCTTTCCATAGTTAGCTCTCCCTCATCTTCCACCGCTAGGAATTCAATGCTTTCCCACTCTCTAAGTGCTAATCTTCCTGTCTCCTTGCTTTTATTCCACTAAATGACTTCCTCTTAGTTTTCAGAGTATATAGAAATGATCAAATAAATTCCTTCACCTCTCTGCCACTTTATCTACAACATGTTTCTGAGCCCTCTTTTTTTCCTTCCCATCATTAGAAAAGATTGCTCAAGACAGTCTCAGTTTATGCATATTCCAGAGTAATTATTAACAGTACCTCCTTCCATTATTAAAATGTTACCCCTAATTATACCAGAAGCCCTGCTTGTCTAAATTCTGATCTCTAATATAATCAGAGTACTACCCTTTGTCTGTTTATTACATTTTACTATATTTTTCTTACATCTTCAAACTTCTGATCTGCTCATCTAACTTCTGATCTCTAATATCATCAGGGTACTACCCTTTAACTGCTTATTATATTTTACTATATTTTTCTTATATCTTCAAACTTCTATTCTCTTCTGATTTTCTTCCATCAATATTTATGTTTATCTCATAGTAAAAAATAAAGCACGTTATGCCACAGTTTTCTTCACTACATCTCTTACTCAGCCTGCACTAAAAAGAGTTAATGACATTTGCTTTTATCACTTTCCCACCACTCGTTATTACTTGTTAACCCATCACAATTGAGATTTTGCACCACAGCACTCCACTGAAACTATTTTTGTCGAGTATGAATGACTTACTGAATCTACTGACATTTGTCCCTTTTGCTCTGTGACCTCTATCCCCCATGCCGCCTTTCTTGAAAATAAGATGCTACACCCTTCTGGTTTTGCTCTACTTCAATAATGATTGCTTATTTTTTTCATGAGTTCTTCTTTTTCTGCTCATCCCTTAAATGTTAATATTTCCTATGGTTTCTAGGTCCCCCTTTCTTCTTACCCTCTCTTATTTCTTGGGCTACTTAATCAATTCATATGGACACAGTTACCATATATATGCTGTTGATTTGAAAATGTACAACCTAGATATTCTGCTAGATCACTCTAGAGTCTAGATCTAGATCTCTCTCCTCATATCCAGACTCTGACATCCAATTGCCCGTGAGACATATTCTCTTGGATGATACTTATTCATCCAGAACTTGGCACATACAATCTTGTGTGATCCCTTTCTCCTTTCCTTCCTTTATCCCTACAGTTCTCCAATCCATTCATCTTCCTATATTCCCAGATGTCCAATCTTGACACCTGAGAAATGTAACTGTTTCATCATATTCCCTTACCCTATTGCACCCCATTGCCAATCACTCAGCAGTTTATAAAATTCTGATTAACAGCTCTCACATATTTTTGCTTATCTCCATCTTCACAACCCCTGTGATAGACTAAGTGACCACCACGGTTCCTTGGGTTATTCTAATAGTTTCTTAAATACCACCCCCCATCTGCAGCCAGAGAAATATTTATAAACACCAATCTTACCATCTTCCTGTAACACAAATGTTACAAATACTTTAGTAGTTTCTCACTCCAGTACCTAATAGGCTTAGAATGCCTGCAGGACTCTGCCCTTCTAGCCTCATATTTTACTACTTTTCCTGTTTATTTCAGATGAATGGAACAACTTTTACTTCCCACATGAATTGTGCTCTCTGTAAAATTCTGTCCTTTTCACATACTGTTTTTTCAGTTGAAAACCTCAAAATCTCAGATTACATATAAACTCTTTGAGAAAGCTTTTTCTGATTCTACATATAGCATTATTTCTATGTACTTTTCCTATAATTTGGAGAAATAGGACAAATAAGAGACGTTATATATATATATACATAAAGTATATATATTTATATATAAAGTATATATATTTATATATATAAAGTGTATATATATGGCCACATTTATAACCACACATATAGGATTTGTGTGGTATCCAGGAATGCAATGCAGGAGGGAAAATCAATATATACATATATTTGTGTTCCCCACCATATCTTTCTGATACGTCACTAATTCAAGATCGTGTGACTGGAAATGCAAAGAAACTAAGGAGATTTACATTATAACTAACATCAAACAACAAAAATTATGAATGAATAATAGGCATTTATGTATTTTAAAGTCCCTCACTGTGTGCACTACTAGAGAAATTGCTCATCTCTTCAAAAGTTCTAATGCCCTCCAATATCCTCAAGTTGTCCTTCAACCCCAGTAGCTTTCTCTTCTTCTCTCAGTTGTCTAATTGTTCATTTTTTAATAGAGATTACTGTAATTGTCTCTGAATATGAGCCAATTCTAGTCATGATTTGAAGGTTATCTCTCCATAAGACATTTTGCTAAGAAAAATAATTTACTTTTTTAAAGTAAATTTTTTTAAAAATGAAAAAATTGTCTTACTAATGTTAGTGTTAGATTAATATTTCCTCTCCTCTAAACTGCTCATCTGTATTTCCTACATAAAGATAAACTACTTCAGAGCAGAATCCACATCATGTTTTACCATTGTCTCACTAGTAACTTGTCAAGAGTCTGGCCTATTTTAACATTAAATATATATTTGTGTAATAAACTTTAAAAACCTTAAAAATATTAATACAAAGGCAAAGTTACTATAGTACAATAAATGAATAAATAGTTTCTTAACTTTAAAAATTTTTTATTTGATGACACAACTTAGACAATCTAACATTTCCAAGCATTTGTCTCAGGGAGTCATCTTTAAGGTTCACTGAGAACCATAAAAGGGTAGGATGTTAGTCTCTGATAAGAGAGAAGAATGATATATGTCTATATATTATTCTTGCTGTTTAGTCCTAGACTAAAATGGCATAAATGTAACCATTTTATTTTTAAAAAATTGCTCTATTAAGAGTATTAATGCCCACAAAGACTGTGAGCATTCTGATGGTCAATGATGAGTTCTGCAGACCATTTTACCCAATTATTATTTATTCCTACCTCTATAATTATAGCACATCTACATGCCACAATAGTTCCTTCTAACTGTGGAATAAATAGTTCATCAAAGGTATAAATAGCTAATCATAATTTGTAACCACATTGACAGTGTTTGAGCTGGAAATACAGTTATTTTAATATATTATCCAGAAGGACCCTTGGAGTATAATTTAAATTTTGAATATCTTAAATGTTGCCTGTAATACAACCTATTATAATGGCTTATTTTGTTATTATCTCAGAATGATGCTAGAATTTTATACTATTTAGAATTTTAGTTTTATAATTACCCACATTTTATATTACTTTTAATATTATGTGTATTTTTCCTAATATTATTTCATTTTTGTCTATGTTTTTATGAATTACTTTCATAGATTTTAAACAAAAACAGTATCTTATTGCTTTCTAATTTATCTTTTACTTTAGTTTTTAAGATTTAGTTCAATATTTCTTAATGATAGCAACTTACTAATATTTCCTGGAAATTTGTTTGAAAGTTGCAGTATGGCATGGTGTATACAGTTAGACTTTGCATAATATAAACAATATTACAGTGATTCATATTCTATCAGTGGAATCTCTTATGTTTCAGGAGAACAATGACATTCACAATAATAAAATGTTCCCAATGGTTTTCTGTCAAACAAACCAATAATGTCTAAGAAATTTGGTAATTTCATCAGAATGTACAATTTTTTTTAGGGGTTGTGATATCTAATTTTAACCTCACTTGGGTAAGGGATGCCCAGATGGCTAGTAAAGCATTATTTTGAGGTGTGTTTCTGGAGGGTTTCCAGAAAACATTAGCAGTCGAATCTGTAGATTTAGTAAAGAAGATTTGCCCTCATCAATGTAGGTGGGTATTATCCAATCTGTTTAGAGCCTGAAGAAAACAAAAAGGCAGAGGAAGAGAAAATTCTTTTCTTCTTGAGCTGAGACATCCATCTTTTCCTACTTTTGGACATCAGACCTTCTGGTTCCTGGGCCTTTAGACTCTCTCTACTTCCTCTTCTCAGATCTTTGGCCTCAGGCTGAGAATTTATACTGTCCTTCCCCTGGTCCTCAGGACTTCACACTCTGACTGAATTACACCACTGACTTTCCTGGTTCTACAGTTTGCAGGTGGCATATTGTGGGACTTGCTGGCCTCCATGGTTGTAGAAGCTAAATTATATAATAAATATTATCTTATATATCTATTTATCCTATTGTTATTGCTCTGGAGAACCCTGGTTGAAACAGTGGTCAATTTACTTCTACCTGTATTGGGTAGTACACAACAGTATCTTGTTGCAGTGAAAAAGCATAAGGTCTTACAGTGTCTTCAATAAACGGTTTTAGGACAACTGGATATCCACATGCAGAAGAATTAAATTAGATCTTCGTCTTATACTATCTACAAAAATCAACACAAAATGGATTAAAGACTTAAACATAAAACCTGGAACTGTAAAACTACTAGAAGAAAACATAGGGGAAAAGCTCTATAATATTTTCCTGGGCAATAATTATTTGAACAGGAACCAAAAAGCACAGGCAACATATCTGAATAGATGTTTCTCAAAGGAAGAGATACAAATGGGCAACAAGTATCTGAAAAAGCTGCTGAAAAATCACTAATCATCAGAAGAATGCAAATTAAAACCTCAATGAAATATCACCTCACACCTGTTAGGTACCACTTATTAGAATGACTATTATCAAAAAGATGAAAGATTATGTGTTAGAGAGGATACAGGGAAAAAAAATTCCTTGCACACTGTTGGTAAAAACATAAGTGACTACAATGATTATGGAAAGTTACATGTTTCCTCAAAAAATTAAATATAAAACTCCTATATAATCCAACAATCCCTCTATTGGGTATATTTCCGAAGGATACAGAATTATATATCAAAGAGATACTTGCACTCCCATATTCATTGCAGCATTATTTATAATAGCCAAGATATGGAAACAACCTATGTGCCCATGAATGAATGAATGAAGAAAACGTGGTATATATATGTATACAATGGAATTCTATTGACCCTTAAAAAAGAAGGAGTCTTGTCATTTGCAACAACATGAATAAACCTGGAGGACATTTTATTAAGTGAAATAAGACAGGCACAGAAAGACAAATGTCATACAATCTTATATATAGAATATTAAAAGTTTAAACTTGTAGAAATAGAGAGTAGAATGGTTGTTACCAAGGGCTGGGACAGAGGGGTTTGGGGAGACGTTGGCTACAAAATGTCAGTAAGATAAGAGGAAAAAATTCAAGAAATCTGTTGAACAACATGGTTACTACAGTTAATGATAATGTATTGTATTCTTAAAAATTGCTAAGAGTAGATTTTAAGTGTTTTCACCATACAAAAAAAAATGTTAAATATGTGAAATAATGCATATGTTAGCTTAATTTAGCCATTCCACAATGTATACATATTTCATACAACATGTTTTACACACTAGATACAATCAAGTAAATAAATAAGTTAGATTTAAAAATGAGGTCTTAAAAATAAGTGAAACTTAATTATTTGAAACCCAAACTTTAAGCTTGCTGGCTGTTAAGTATTTGTACAAGTTACTTAGCAGCTTTATGCACAAACTAGCTCATTTATAAAGTTTGAAATATTGTGCCTTCTTGAAGTCTTGAAAATCATATATGTAAAACATTTACCAAGTGCCTAGGACTGATTGTATTATTATTATTTTTTTGCCAAAACAGAATAACTTTAGTTATTTATTTCTTTCTTTCTCTACATCATATTCTATTGTCTTGGGTGGCATCCAGTAACTGATTAAACCATAACTCCAAGATCTATAGCTCTCAGATCTGCACATGGAGCCTGGGCTGTGTTGTAATCATAGCAACTGTTTTCCAAAATTATAGCAAAGGAACTATCTTTAATACTAAGGGACCCTTTCATTTTAGTAACCACTCCACCTCCCTCTATCAACTAAAACAAATTCAAGTAGTAGTTCTTTTTTTTTTTTGTGCATGTTTTTCTATTACCTATCAAGTAATACTGATCTTGGTAGATTCCAGATTCACTTTCAGTATCTTCAAGCTCAAATTTGGTTTCTTACAGCTGACCTCCAATTTCAAAATGAAGTGGGTCATTAAGCATTTTAAATTCTGAATGATAATTCTTGATTTGGTATTCTTTCACATGTCTTCAAAATCTACAAAAGTAGATATTGAAAATAGTATGTTTAAGGAAACAGAATTTGTTCAACGTTGTCATTGAGTTTTGGACACATGAATACTCTTTGAGCAATGTGATATATATTAATCGGGATGAACACTTGATCAGCTGAAACACTAATAATGATAACCGGTTAATATATTCAAGAGTTTCCTATTATAAGCAAGGCTATAATAAAGAAATATTAAATAATAGCCATTTAAGCATAAGTAAACATTTAAATATATGATATATGGATTTCTTTTGCAAATTAGATATTACTAAAGTGACTTAAACCTAAATTTCAAGGAATACTACCTATTTTTTTTTTATTATACTTTAAGTTCTAGGGTACATGTGCATAACGTGCAGGTTTGTTGCATATGTATACATGTGCCATGTTGGTGTGCTGCACCCATCAACTCGTCAGCACCCATCAATTCATCATTTATATCAGGTATAACTCCCCAATGCAATCCCTCCCCCCTCCCCCTCCCCATGATAGGCCCCATTGTGTGATGTTCCCCTTCCCGAGTCCAAGTGAACTCATTGTTCAGTTTCCACCTATGAGTGAGAACATGCGGTGTTTGGTTTTCTCTTCTTGTGATAGTTTGCTAAGAATGATGGTTTCCAGCTGCATCCATGTCCCTACAAAGGACGCAAACTCATCGTTTTTTATGGCTGCATAGTATTCCATGGTGTACATGTGCCACATTTTCTTAATCCAGTCTGTCACCGATGGACATTTGGGTTGATTCCAAGTCTTTGCTATTGTGAATAGTGCCGCAATAAACATATGTGTGCGTGTGTCCTTGTAGTAGCACAATTTATAATCCTTTGGGTATATACCCAGTAGTGGGATGGCTGGGTCATATGGTACATCTAGTTCTAGATCCTTGAGGACCACCACCGACCCTACAGAAATACAAACTACCATCAGAGAATACTATAAACACCTCTACGCAAATCAACTAGAAAATCTAGAAGAAATGGATAATTTCCTGGACACGTACACTCTCCCAAGACTAAACCAGGAAGAAGTTGAATCCCTGAATAGACCAATAGCAGCCTCTGAAATTGAGGCAACAATTAATAGCCTACCCACCAAAAAAAGCCCAGAACCAGATGGATTCACAGCTGAATTCTACCAGAGGTACAAGGAGGAGCTGGTACCATTCCTTCTGAAACTATTCCAATCAATAGAAAAAGAGGGAATCCTCCCTAACTCATTTTATGAGGCCAGCATCATCCTGATACCAAAGCCTGGCAGAGACACAACAAAAAAAGAGAATTTTAGACCAATCTCCCTGATG
>NW_022302087.1:932828-984552 GCF_002776525.5 Piliocolobus tephrosceles | reverse complement strand
CTTCAAACTATACTACAAGGCTACAGTAACCAAAACAGCATGGTACTGTTACCAAAACAGAGATATAGACCAATGGAACAGAACGGAGTCCTCAGAAATAATGCCACACATCTACAGCCATCTGATCTTTGACAAACCTGACAAAAACAAGAACTGGGGAAAGGATTCCCTATTTAAGAAATGGTGCTGGGAAAATTGGCTAGCCATAAGTACAAAGCTGAAACTGGATCCTTTCCTTACTCCTTATATGAAGATTAATTCAAGATGGATTAGAGACTTAAATGTTAGACCTAATACCATAAAATACAACCTATTTTTAAATATTTGCTGTTTCTTAAAGCACTTTGGCTTTTTAGCAACCTACTTACTTCTTTGAAAATGTACAACTAACAACTTTGAACTTACCAATGGGATAAAGGATTAATTACATACATAGATTTACATTCCTCTTTGATTGCAGAACATTTTTATTTTATTTGGCTTACTTCAGGAGTAAAGTTTTCCTGTTCATTTATGTTAATTGTTGACCTTTTCTCTTGATTAAGCCTGTATCCAATTACAGTTGGAGACATATTTTATGTTTACCTAATATGGCACACATAATGTCTAAATACAGAAATAAATGTCTTGTGTAGCTAGCATAAAATCTGGCATGTAAAGAAGAGATTTTTCAGCAGACAGCTCTATATTTCAACAGCCATTGTTTTAGCACTCTAATTCAGTGCAACATAAAACTGAGAACTTTGAGAAATAGACAGAAATTGCAATTGATCAAGAGCTCCAGGAACCAAAAAACCGATTGATTTAATTGTTGAATATCCAATTCTAAGAGCTTTTAGGAATAAATTGTGAGAATACAGAATTGTCAGAGTGTGAGAGATAATATCACCAATATATTTAGTACTATAAAGACCACATCATAAGCATGGTATATTGTTCTAGACATCACCTTTGAAGAAGGATGTTCATATGGTGCAGTTTGTATAAATGAGAGCTGTGTGAAAAACTGAGACCTCAGATCACGCCACATAATCAACTAATGGACTAACTTGGGATATTCACCCTACACAAGAGGCCAATCGGAAAGCAAGCTAATAAACTTGATAGTGGTTTTCACATATTTGAGGGACTCTTATGGTAAAGATCAACCAGACTTGTTTTTTTAAGACATCCAGGGGTTAGGTGGTAGGTGAAAAATGTAATGCTATGTTTTCATTTTAATATAGGAAAACTCCAAATATTTAGAACCACTTACTAAAACTGTAATAGTCTGCCTTAAAAATAACAGTGTTTTTTTGATCCTGGAAATGGTAAAGGAATACCTAAATAGTCATTGAGTTATGAGGAAATATAATACAATAGAAGATATAACTAATACTTGAATTAACTGCATATCAGTGTGCCCTGTAAGTTTGATTATTTCTGAATATATAGGATAAAATGATTGTAGATGTTGATTTAAAAGGTAATGATACATTAAAAACACAAAATGCTGACATCTTTTTATCAAAATATGTATTAACCCTGTACACTGAAAACTACAAAATAATGCTGAGAGAAATGAAAGAAGACCTAAATAAATGGTGATATATAACAAATTTATGTATTAGGAGATTCCATGTTTTTAAGGTGTTAATTTTCCCCCAAATCATTTGTAATTCAAGGAAATCCAAATAAAAATTTCAACAGACATATTTTGGTAAAAATAGATAAGCTGATCTAAGGTGTATTTCAAGATGCAAACAATTTAAAATACTTAAGCATTTTTGTAAAATAAGAACAAAGCTAGAAATCTTGCACTACCATGGTTTCAAATCTTACTATAAAGCTACAGTAATCAAGACAATGTGGTATTGGCAAAAGGATAAAGATATAGTTTAATGAAACAGTGATGATTTCAGAAATAGATCTCCACATATGTGGTCAATAAGTTTTTGATAAATATGTCAAAATAATTCAATGGGTAAAATAACAATATTTTCACCAATTTAATATTAGAACAATGAACAAGAACAAATGGAAATTTACATAAATAATGCGAACTTCAAACTCTTACCTTACAAAATTAATTTAAGGTAGGCCAGATAAAAGCTAAGATTGTAAAGCTTCTCAATATAAACATAACTAGACAAAAACTTCCAAGAGACATTTAAAACATTGCTATAATAGAAAAAAATAATAGATTTGACTTCAGGAAAATGAAAAACATTTTCTTATCAAAAGTGATTATTATGAAAATGAAAATGACTGCGATCAGAATATTTGTGTCCCCGGTTAATTCACATGCTGAGTTGTTAACCGCCAAGGTGTTGGCATTACGAGGTGGGGCCTTTGGCAGGTGATTAGATCATGATTGGGATGTAAAAAAAAAGACCCCAAAAAGCTAACCTGCTTCTTCCACCATGTGAGGACACAGCTAGAAAGTGCCATCTATGAAGAAAGGAGGTCCTTACTAGATGCTGTATCTGCCAGTGTCATGATCTTGAATTTCCCGGGCTTGAGAATTGTGAGAAATAAATTTTCATTGTTTATAAGCTAACCTGCATATGATATTTTGTTATAGCAGCCTGAATGGACTAAGACAAAAAGAAAAGCCACAGACTGAGAAAAATATTCACAATATGTATATCTGACAAGAATTTGTAAATTTGTATCTCATATATATATTTGTAGATAGATAGATAGATAAATAGATAGATGTAAACATAAATGCAATCCCATCAAGAAAAATAAATCAATCAATAGGAAAATGGGTAAAATACTTGAACAGACATTCCACAAAAGAGGATGTATGAATGGAAAGTAAGCATGAGAAAGATGCTCAGCATTATTCGTTATCAGGAAGAGCCAAGCTAAAATTACAACTAGATACAATTCCCCATCTAATAGAATGGCTAAGATTGAAAAGATTTACAACAAATGCTGGCAAGGATTTACAGCAACTTGAATACTTAGACAATATAAGTGGGAAATAAACGGATAGAGCCACTTTGGAAAACTATTTTGCAGTTTCCTGTAAATGTAAACATAAACCAACTGTATCAACCAATGATTTCATTTCTAAGTATTTACCCAAGAAACATGAAAACATTTGTCCATTAAAAAGATTTGTACATGAATATTCATAGTAGTTTTTATTATAAGAGCCAGGAACTAAAAACAACTTAAACATTTATTAGCAGGTGAATTGACGAACAAATTTTCATAAATTTGTACAACAGGGTATTGCCAAAAATAAAAATAAACTAATTCTATAGCAATAGCGTGGATGAATATAAAAGATAGTGTCTTATAGAAAGCCAGATGCAAGTAAGTTTATACTGTATGAATCCATTTCCATAAAATGTTAGAATGGCAAAATAATCCTTAGTAACAGAAGGTATATTAGTAATTTTCAGGGGCTTTGATGGGAAAGATTTGAGGCAAATAGACATTTTTTGGAGCAACAGAAATATTTTTACCTTAATTTTGATGATAACTACACAGGTATATATATTTATTGAAACTCCTTAATTGTATACTTTTAAAAATGCATTTTATTTCTAGAAATCATACCTCAATAAAATTACTTTAAGAAAAGATGATGACCAAAATGCACATGGTAAAAGTAATCAGAATATGGAGCTAAAATATTATAGAAACCTCTTAACAGCCATTATTTTAGAAAAAAGAACACAATAAAAGCATTGTTCAAAAGACTACCAAAGGACCAAAAGTCACTAAAGAAAAATCAGATACAGAATGAAAACAAGAGGGGAAAAAGGCCGTGTGCAGTGACTCACGCCTGTAATCCCAGCACCTCGGGAGGCTGAGGTAGGAGAATTGCTTGAACCCGGTGGGTGAAGGTTGCAGTGAGCAAAGATCACGCCACTGCACTCCAGCCTGGGTGACAGAGTGAGACTCCATCTCAAAAAACAAAGAAGAGGGGAAAAAGAAGTGGTAAGGAAGGATAGAATTATTTGTACTAATAGATACTTTTCCATGTAAAGAATGACTAAATATGTTGTGTAGAAATAAAATCAGATTATAAAGAGAAATGGTAATGTTCTAATAGTGCTTGCAGGAAATGAGATTCTTAGTAAGTAATGTAATTTAGAACAGGCTTGAAAGAATGTTCTCCTGGTACATCATACCAAACTGTCTTTTCAATAAAAAAGACATATGGCATTAATTATAAGATGGTCATGTGAAACGTACATGTTAATTTTCATATGAAAGAAACTGTATAAAATGGTTTTATGACTACTATCATTATTATTATAATGTCTCCAAGATACTCGCCCAGCTTGGAAAAATAATTCAAATTTCATGTCAATTGCAGCATGATAAATCCAAGAGGTTGCTGTTATCACATTGAGAATAATAGCCCTTTTTCTTTAAAATCAGCAGGGAAAATGGGAGCAAAATAAAATGCAAGTTCAGATATTTCTCAGTGTTCCTAAATCACTGGCAGGTTGAAGAAATAAGCCGTGTGTGTGTGTGTGTGTGAATAATTACTGGGTTCAAGCTATTCCTGCTTTCTTTTGGTTACAACCAGCACTTGAGACAAGAGCTTTGGACACAGGTTCAGACTTGTCTTGTCAGGGACTTTTTTCTCTCACAGCCATGTGTTGTGAATATCTGTTTTTTGGGTTCTGGGCTTTTCCCTTCTGCATGGATTTCTAGTAACCACTAGTTCTCTGCTACTTTGGCTGTTTTCTCTGAACTCCAACTCTGGCTGTGTGGTTAAGGTATCCATCATGGCTGAGTAGCTCATAAGACCCCTGGGTAACCCAACACCATGGATAGAAAAGATACCAGCTAAGTTAGAGTAGGATGGTTTTATATAGTTAGCTGAGAATAATATTTCTCTATTGAGTAAAAAGGAACAAATTATAAAGTAATAAATTTATATGTGCACATGGTAATAAAATAAAATTGATAGAAATGCTAAAATAAAAATGACAGAAAGTCCAAAACAAAATCTACAGAAAGGCTAAAATAAAAAGCTAGCAACTTTCAGCTTCAGCGTATTCCTTTAACCTCCCTGTATCTTAACCCAGAAAAAAACTGTTGTTAATCTTTTTTATTTTCATATATTTTGTGGATTATTTTACTGAGTATAAACAATAGGCATGTAACACTGTTTACTGGCTATTTATACATTATTAACTGAAGATGAAGACATGTTATTTACAGTCTCATCTATCGTTCTTACCCCTCTATGCTTTATACTTATGTAATCATTATTAATTTCATCATAGTTTTCCCTAGATATCCCTAGTTAATTTAAAGAAATTGCTTGTTCATATAACTTCTCCTCTCCTTCCTTAGAACAGGGTCGTTATTTTCAAACAGGCTGGAGTGCAGTGTCATGACCATGGCTCACTAAAGCCTAGACCTCCTGGGCTCAAGTGATCCTCCTGCCTTAACCTCCAAAGTAGCTGGGACTATGGGTGCATGCCATGATGCTCAACTTTTTTGTTTGTTTTGTTTTTCTCTTTTGACACGGAGTCTCGCTCTGTTGCCCAGGCTGGAGTGCAGTGGCGCGATCTCTACTCACTGCAAGCTCCGCCTCCCGGATTCACGCCATTCTCCTGCCTCAGCCTCCCCAGTAGCTGGGACTACAGGCGCCCGACACCAAGCCTGGCTCATTTTTTATATTTTTAGTAGAGACGGGGTTTCACCCTGTTAGCCAGACTGCTCTTGATCTCCAGATCCACCCGCCTTGGCCTCCCAAAGTACTGGGATTACAGGTGTGAGCCACCACGCCCGGCCGATGCTCAGCTTTTCTAAAGAACTTTTTTGTAGAAAGGGAGTCTCTTTATATTGTCCAGGCTGCTCTTGAACTCCTGGCCTGAAGCGACCCTCTCACTGTGGCTTCCTAAAGTGCTGGGATTATAGGCATGAGCTATTGTGCACAGCCTCATTAACTCTTGAAACCTATCTTTATTATTTCTTCAAATATTTTCTTCTATCCATTTATCCTCTTCCTTTTTGAACAGTCCTGTTTTCAAGGTGATGACACGTTTATTTCTATTATCCATAGTTTAGCTTTAACATTTTTTGTCACTTTCTTTTATTGCTGCATGCCAAATAAGTTCCTCAATCAGATATCCAATTGACTATTCTTCTTTCAGCTGTCCATTTATTCTGCTGTTCCAAATATTGCAGTCTTTAAATTTATTAATGTCTGTATCTAATAAAACCACTTGATTTTAAAGTTTTTTTTTGTTTTCATTACCAATCTGTTTCTTTATATTTCAAATGTATTTTGAAATGTTTATCTTATATTCTTGTTTTCTGAAGTTACAGAATTTTGCATCAGATGGTATTTAAGTTTACAGTTGTTTTTAGTTTACTTTTTTTTGGCCACCTATGTTCTCCTGAAACATCAACTATATGACATAATAGTGTATACTGAGGAAGAAGTGTTTATTGAAACCCATGCCTCAGTAATATTTTGAAAGGAGGAAGATGATATTGATGGCAGAGGACCAAGCCCATGAAAACAATGTTAATTACTGTCGTCTGCTGGCTTTCCCCTGGACAACTCCTTAGGTCTGGATTTTGCTTCAGGGAGAAACAGCATTGGCCAGAGCAGTCTTCCTAGGTTGAAGTCTCTAGACTTGGTGTTTGGAAGGATGCAATGGATGAAAGGTTTTTTTGAGCAATGCTAGCCAGCCCACAGTTGCTTTTTTTTTTTTTTTTTTGAGTATTACAATTTCATTTTATTATAATAAGGAACATCTCTTCTTGTGCCAACAGAGCGTTTGCATAGGCCAAATTTACTCCTGAATACTAGTATCCTGATTTCTGAGGATTTATGTGGTGTAATGTCAAAGAAAACCAGAGCCAGACAGAAGTTAAAGTGGTGAATGCAGATTTCATTCAAGGATATTGTAATAGGGGAAATGAGACCCCAGCAAAGAACTGGGCACCATTCCTAATACAGCAGGGAGAGGTGTGGGATTTATAGCCAAGGAGAAGGAAGTTGGTATGGAAAATTACTAAGGTGAAACATCGTGTCTGGGGAGAATTCTGACTGAACCAACCTAACAAAATTCCTGCTGAAGGCAGGCCAAGGGATAAGATACCAAGGATGGGTTATGAGGAATTTTAACCAGATATTGAGAGCTATCAGGTAATAAGAATGGGGAATTCTTTCTCAACTGACTTGGCAGCGTTCTTTTCTAAAACTGGATTTTACAAAGAAGTGTATATATGGGACTACAAAAAGGTTCAGTAGTCTGACTAAAGTTTAGTCAAGCAAAGAATCTTCACTAATAGAAACAAGGAATAGTAATTCCAAGTCAACTTTCAAGAGAGATTAGAGGAGACCTTTAAAGCTTTTTCCAACTGATGTAGGACAGGTAAGCCCCAAAATTGGGGCTTAGCCCAGGAGGGTTCTTGGCTTCACCCAGGAAAGAATTCAAGGGCAAATTGGTGATATTAGACAGCAATCTTCTATTGAACAATAGAACTCCTTGCAGAGCAGGGCTAACTTATAAGCAACTGTATTTATATTCACTTAAATCCACTTACCGTTATGTGTAAATTGAGGGGCAAGTCAATGCAAATTGAGGGTGGGTTAATTAGAACATTGTAGGAAAGAGATGGTAACTTCTGGGTCATTGCCATGGAAAGGTATGGCTACTTTCAGGTCATTGCCGTGGCATTTATAAATTGTCATGGCTCTGGTGGGAGTCTCTTATGCTAATGAGCAATGAGGGGAACCCAGCAATTACCCTGGTGGCCATTTGCTGGTTCCTGCAGGTTTCTTCACTTTATCCTTTCTGGATGGGATCCTGTTTTGATCAGCAGGGTTTTGACCAAGAAACAATTCCTGCTGATATCCTACTTCACAACCCACTCCTTTACTGCCAGCTCAATAGACACACACACACACACACACACTTCTTCACATCAGTTTGGGACAGCTTTCAACCTGGAGGAAGTGATTTCTCATTTGTTTTCTTAGTCCCTGACATCCATAATATTCTCCTAATTTAGATGGGCAATATTAATCCAGATTTTCTTTTAATCTATCTTTGTTTACCCTACTTTTCATTCCTATTATTTATCACATTTTCACACTCTGACCTTGGTGTTGTATAATAATAATTCAATGTGAATCATTTCTCTCACTGAATGGCATCTATCTGCCAGGTCTACACCTTCATAAGGAGCTTTATTCCAGTATTTTAAAATTTATTTGACCATAATCCTTACTATCAATCATATTTTTTATTACAAGCCTGCATATAACTACACACATATGTATACTGTATATATGAATTATTTTCCTTAAAAAATACCTAACTTTATTATAATCAAATACACTTTTTCCCATTATATTTCACTAAAAGTGTGTGCCATGATCCATGATTCCTGAAAAAATTCCACGAAAAACAATTTGGTTTCACATTGTTTTTATCTCTTCACTTTTATATTTTATTCACATCTATTATTCTTATTCTAGATTTTCTTCTTTTCTTTTCTTCTTTTTGAATTTATTTCCAGTCTATCCTGGGTTTTACTCTTTTGACAATATTTCCAGCTTACTTATCCTGCCATCTTTCTGTGCAAAATCCAGGCAGAAAAAAATCAATTATGGAATTATTCAATTGGTCATCTTCAGTTGTCTTCTCCCAGGTAGCTTAATTGGGCTGGAGAAAAATTAACAAACTACTCAAACTAATGCTAATATTAATGTATTATCCAACAATTTGATACAAAGTTTAAATTATCTTATATTACTTATAAATTTCTGTAGTCTGTTCTCTCATACTTTCTCCATAGCTGTTATTTAAACATTTATTTTCTCATGTATCTCACACTCTCACATCTTTCTTTGCCCTACACTAAGCAAATGTCCGCCTAACCTAATTTACAGAAAATAGACTATATTGTGGCTTTACACTGGAAGATTTCTTCTGCAAATCCCAATAGAACAAAGCTTGAAAATCGCTGCAATAAATAGTGAAGACTCACAGCAGGTTTAAGAAGAGTGTAGCAAATTTAGAAAAATTCACTCTGCCAAACTGGTTGAGTAAAAATCATGAAGATCACGTAGGGAGTTACTGGTAAGGTCTACAGAAAAGATGAGGATTTGAACGTAAGTAACAGCAGAAGCAGAGAGAGAAATTTGCACTACTTAATATATTTGAAAGTCCTATTAATTTATTGAATTCCTACAGTGTGACAGATACCCCTACCTTCATTATCTTCATTTTCATGAAGGAAAAAAATGGTAATTTTCAAATATGATGCATATTGCTATTTAAGATATATGTGTGTTTTAAAGAAAAGTAAGTTAGAGAATATGGATATGGAATCCCAAGGGTAAAAACCTTAAGAGAAAGTCAAGAAAAGGTTCAGTTAGAAGGTGACATTTGAACAAAGATGCAAAGTAGATGAGAGTCAACCATGGTAGTGCAAGGATGGATTAAAGTTCTTGACAAGGGAAGAGGAGGTGAAAGGCCCTGAGACAGGAACAGTTCTAGTGTGTGAAAAATGAAAATAATACTGTTGTTACTGGAGCATGTTATGTGAGGGAATAAATGTCAGAGAGAGGATCAAGAGAGAAGCAGGGGTCAGATTGTGTGGTACCTTGTAGGTTACTGTAATGTCATTGGCATTTATTCTGCATATGACCAGAAAACAACAGAGGGATTTGAGTAGAGGAATGATTTACCTTTTTTATTTTATTTTATTTTATTTATTTTTATTTATTTTTTTTTTATTATACTTTAAGTTCTAGGGTACATGTGCATAACGTGCAGGTTTGTTACATATGGGTACATGTGCCATGTTGGATGATTTACCTTTTAAGAGGCTTGCTCTGACTATTATGTTGAGAATACACTACAGTGAAAAAAAGTGTCAAGATAGAAACCTCTTTCAAATTAGAGATTATCATAGCTTGGTACAGGGACACAACAGTAGAAGTGATGGGAAATGATCGAATTCTGGATGCAAAGTAAAGCTAGCAGTATTTGCTTAAGAAGTGGATGGAAGATGTGAAAAAAAGAGGAAGCAAGAATATCTTCAAAGTTTATGGACTAAACAATTAAAGGGTAAGGTAGCCAATTGCTGAGCTGGATAAGAGTGTAGAAGTGCAAGGAGTTTTAGAGAAGATTGATTCAGTTTGGCATGTTAAATTTGACATGCTCATTAGACATCCAAGTCGTATGTTAAGTAGGCAGTTGTAGCTGTAAGTCTGAAATTCAGGGAAAAGTTTAGGTTGTAGATTTACATTTGCAATCTATACACATACAGATGGTTCAGCACAAGATTAAATGAGGCCACAAGAAAGCAAGTACGAGAAGAAGAAAAAAGTTTTGCAAGAACTGAATCCTCGGGCATTCCAAGGTTTATTTAAGTTAGGAGAATGAGGAAGAACCATGAAATGAAACTGAGAATGAGTTAGGAAGAGTTTACTGTCCAGACAGCCAAGTGAAGGAAGTGTTTCTAGGAAAAGGGAGTGATAAAAAACAGCATCAAATCTATAAAAATAAATAAATAAATAAATAAGATGAGAACTAGAATTGTTTGTCATATTTAACAGTGTGGGTAAAGACTGTGACCTTGTTAAGAACAGTTTCAGCGGAACTATGAGGAGAAAAGGAGTTGGAGAGAACTCTTACATTGACAGATTTTTATTTATTTAATAGACTATATTTAGAGCAGTTTTCAGTTCACAGGAAATAGAGCTTGAAAGTACAGAGATTTTTCATACACATCTCAACCTCCTCACACATGTACATATCCTCCTTGATTATCAACTTTCCCTATTAGAATGGTAATTTGTGGCTGGGCACAGTGGCTCACGCCTGTAATCCCAGCACTTTGGGAAGCCGAGGTGGGCGGATCACGAGGTCAGGAGATCAAGATCACCCTGGCTAACACGGTGAAACCCCATCTCTACTAAAAATACAAAATAGCCGGGGCGTGGTTGTGGGCACCTGTAGTCCTAGCTACTTGGGAGGCTGAGGCAGGAGAATGGTGTGAACCCGGGAGGCGGAGCTTGCAGGGAGCCGAAATCGAGCTGGGCGACAGAGCCAGACTCCCTCTCAAAAAAAAAAAAAAGAATGGTAATTTGTTATAATTGATGAATCTGCGTTGGCACATCACTATTTTCCAGAGTTCTTAGTTTACATTATGGTTGTAATGTAAACTTGGTGTACATTTTGCAGGTTTGAACAAATGTGTAATGGCATGTATCCAACATTAAAATACCATACAGAGTAATCTCATTGCTGTAAAATCCTCTGTGCTCCACTTATTTATCATTCCCTTTCCCCCAATCCCTGGCAGCAACTGATCTTTTTATTGTCTACATAGTTTTGTCAGGCTGTGGTCAGTTTTTTAAAATATATAAATTATTTCATAAAATATAAAAAACATTCCATAAAAGCATTATCATGTTTGTATTGAGATAATGGTTGCATAGTAAAGAGAGAAAATTGTTACTATGTTTGCAAGGAGGACAATTGCTGGATCAGTTTCATGGAGGAAGTTGCTGAGCTTTGTTGGTTTATCTCTGATTTGTCTATCTATCTATCTATCTATCTATCTATCTATCTATCTATCTATCCATCTAATGATAATAGGAGAGAAGCCACAAAATCTGTATATAGCTAGATGGTAGATGTTTTGGACACTTGTAATTTTTTTAAAAAATTACATCTATTTTCTCAGAGAATCTCAAGTAAGTTCATCAACCAAAAGTGCCGAGGGTGAAGTGCGTTTTTAATCTTTGAGGAGAGGAGACGTAAAGGAACTATTTAGGAAAGTGATAGAGTAATTGACTCTAATACAAAACAATCAGTTACACAAAGTTAAAATTATATGTTTTGTCTTATATCGTAGGTCTTTCTTTCAAATCATATTTTATTATCCCAACTACTTATACAAGTAAATACATGAGGTACCTCCTCAGAGATTTCCTTTTACCTATATAACCTCTGAGAACCATCACTTTGGTGATTTTAGTTTAAACATAAGTTCTGAATACTTTAAGTTGAATACTGAAACTAAGCTATGGGCATGATTAATTCAATGATATCCCTATCAAAAGGAAGACATACAAATGGGAATTCATAGAAAAGGATACCGCTATGAGAAATTCACTACATCTACTCAAGTTCAATCATGAATGGCCCATTCAAAAACAACTTTATTTGTATAGTAAGGTAGAAGATATAAGTGCATAGGCCAAGTTCTCTTTATGAGAAAAGGAAGTTACACATAGGGAAAGGATAAAGGTGAGAATACACTTTGTGGTATAGGATTGAAATCAGTAATACCAATATGAATCGTAGTTTGTAAAATACATATTCAGACAGACAGTAGATAGATAGGAAAATAGATAGGAAAATAGATCAATGCAGATCTATGTGGGTGCATGAAGTAGATAGATAGGAAAATAGATCAATGCAGATGTATGTGGGTGCATGAAGTGTGTGGGTGTATGTGTGTGTGTGTGTGTATGTAATCTTCTAGTACGGTCTTTAGAGGGCCTAAAACCATTGACACCCCAGTAATCGCCCACTCTGATCTCAGTTTCTATTGATAATTCTCCAATTAAAGGATCCAGGGCTCCTTGTAGACATGGTTTATTTCAAGACTGGAGCAAGAAAAATGCAAGATGAATCCAGAGCACCTTATAGTGCTGGAAACTAAGTACTCAAAAAAAGCTGGGGGCTCACAGAAAGGAGAAAGGAACCAATGTAAAAGAGATCTTAGTTGCAAAGATGGAACAATTGAGCAATAAAAGAAATACTAGTATTGGATCATAACCTCTAGAATAAACTAAATATTCATGATGTAAATAAACAATTTAATAAATAAGTAGAGAAGAGAATGTTTCCTTACAAAAGAATTCTAATTAATAAACATAGAAGAAACAAGTGACAGATGAAATCACCACTAGAAAAACACAATAAAGATTGTTGCATACAAGACATATCGAAGGCTGCTGAAAGGATTGGGTGAAGGTTTGAGGAAAAGTAGAATATTTACATACCCAAATATCTCTTCCAAGATACTCATTACTTGTAGAGGAAAATATAGTAATTTTGTAATATAAAACCTGGTTGGCATCACCTTCAGTTTCTGTTGCTCTACATTTTCACCAGCATTTTGTGTCATCAATGTGATGTCCTTTTCTGTACCAGGATCAGGTCTAGAATTCCATATTGTGTTTACTTCTTGTGTTCTTTCAGCCTCTTCCAATCTCTAACAATTCTATTGTCTTACTTTCCTTTCATAACCTTGACATTTTTGAAGAATATTAGTAGGTTATCTTGTAGAATATTTCTCAATTCGGGTTTATATGATGTTTTCTCATGATTACATTCAGGTTCTGTCTTTGTTGTAGCAAGAATACTGTAAAAGATGTGTAGTGGTATTTCACTATTGTTTTCATTTGCAACTCTTTAATGACATATGATGTTGAACATCTTTTTATATGCTTATTTTATGTCTGTGTATGTTCTTGGTGAGGTGAGATCTTTTTAAATCTTGCTCCCAGTTTTAAATTGGGTTCTTTGTTTACTTTTTGTTGAGTTTGGGTTATTTTTATAGTTTGATACCAGCCCTTTAACCAACATGTATTTTACAATGATTTCTTTCCAGTCGGTGGGTTGTCATTCCATTCTCTTAATGAAGTTGGATATATATTATTTTCCATTTTTATTTTAGATTCAGGGGATACATGTGGAGGTTTGTTACAAGGGTATATTGTGTGATGCTGAGGACTGGGGTATGATGGAACCAGTCACCCAGGTAGTGAGTATAGTATTCAATAGGTAGTTGTTCAATCCTTGCCCCTTTCCTCCTTCTCCTAGTACCTAGTGTCTATTGTTGCTGTCTTTATGTCCATGTGTACCCAAAGTTTAGCTCCCACTTATAAGTGAGAATATGCAGTGTTTAGTTTTCTATTTCTGCATTAATTTGCTTAGGATAATGGCCGCCAGCTGCATCCATGTTGCTGCAAAGGACATGATTTCATTCTGTTTTATGGCTGTGTAGTTTTTCATGGTGTGTATGTACCACATTTTAAAATCCAGTGCACCACTGATGAGAACCTGCATTGATTCCATGCCTTTGCTATTGTAACTAGTGCTACGATGAACATATGGGTGAATGTGTCTTTTTGGTAGGACAATTTATTTTCCTTTGGTATATACACAGTAATGGGATTGCTGGGTTGAACAGTAATTCTGTTTTAAGTTCTCTGAGAAATCTCCAGAATCCACAGTAGGTGAACTAATTCACATTCCCGCTAATAGTGTTTAAGCATTCCCCGTTCTCTGCAGTCTCATCTGTTATTATTTTGGCTTTTTAATAACAGCTATTCTGACTGGTATTAGTATCTTATTATAGTTTTGATTTGCCTTTCTCTGATGATTAGTGATGATGAGTATTTTCTTACATGTTTGTTGGCTGCTTGTATGTCTTCTTAATGAGGTTGTTTTTATGTTGTTGATTTGTTTGTTTCTTATAGATTTTAGATATTAGACCTTTGTCAGATGCATAGTTTGCAAATATTTTCTCTCATTCTACAGGTTGTCTATTGACTCTGTTGATAAGTTCTTTTGCTGTGCAGATGCTCTTCAGTTTAACGGGCTCTCACTTGTCAACTTTTGGTTTTGTTGCAATTGCTTTTGAGGACATAGCCCTAAATTCTTTGCCAAGGCTGACGTTGAAAGGGTATTTCCCACATTTTCTTCTAGTTTTTATAGTTTGGGGTCTTACATTTAAGTCTTTAATCCATCTTGAGTTAGTTTATGTATATGGTAAAATGCTGGGGTTTAGTTTCATTCCCTGCATATGGACAGTTATCCCAGCACCACTTATTGAATAGGGAGTCCTTTCCCCATTGTTTATTTTTGTCTCATTTATAGAAGATTAGATGGTTGTAGATGTGCAGATTCAATGCTATTCTTATCAAACTACCAACATTACTTTTCACAGAATTAGAAAATACTATTCTGAAACTCATATGGATCCAAAGAGCCCAAGTAGCCAAATAAATTCTAAGCAAAAGGAGCACAGCTAGAGGCATCATATTACCTGACTTCAAACTTCAAACTATAAAGCAACCATAATCAAAATAGCACAGAACTGGTACGAAAACATACATATAGGCCAATGGAACAGAATAGAGAACCAGAAGTTTGATACTTTTAATATACTTTATTTTTAGAGAAGTTTTAGGTTCACAACAAAAGGTACAATTATTTCCCATACACTTCCTACTCCTATACATACATACATAGCTCCCTTCATTATCAACATCCCCCACTAGAGTGGTACATTTGGTACAATTGCTGAACCTACACTGACTGGTCATTATCATCCAAAGTTTATAGTTTCATTAGGGTTGACTCTTAGTGTTGTACATTTTGTGGGTTTGGACAAATGCATGATGACATGTACCCAACATTATAGTATCATACACAGTAGTTTCATTGCCCTAAAAATCCTTTGTGCTCTGCTTATTCATTCCTTTTCCTCTCCTAACCTCTTATTGTTTACATTTTCTTTTCTTCATTTTTTGGCACAAAAATTGGAGAAGATTGGAGAAGCATGGAAGGTTATCCTTTATGAGTATAATTGACATAGAATGTTAATTAAATGACAACACAGATAGAAATTTGCTTAATATTTTCATGATATTTTGTTCTCACCAATATGACTATGTCAACAATAATTCTTAACTTTGAAATAATAAGCAAGAACTTCGTTGTTTTGCTGTTTTGAAAAATATCTCGTATTACATTTGAGACAGGCTGGGAATGATCACAAAGTGTTGTGGCAGCTGACAATGAAATCAATGTATAATCAGCTTTCATACTTACATACTTATGCATAGATTGTTACGATAAACAAAAACAACAAAAATGAATAAAATTGTATAACACTTTTCCTGCAAAACATTTGAAATACATAAATTATGATAATAAAAGACAAAATTGAATTTGTCAAGATTTTTATTGTTGAAATTGGACCTCTTCTTTTTGATTATTCCCTTTCACTTAGATAGGGAAAAGATAAAAATGGTATTGTAAAACTCAAGTCTTGAGATTTAAAGAAAATTTCATTAAAAATCAAGTTCATAAGAGGAAAAACTTAATATCTATAAATAAGAACACTGAAGATGGTGTTTTCAACCTAATATTATTTTGATGGAAGTTTTGCATATTACTGTAATTTTAAGGGATAGCATCTTCACACTTTATTACAAACCTATTTTTTAAAAAAGAGAGAAATAAACAATGAAAGTGAAATGATTGCTTCATAGCTTAATAGATCAATTCTTTCTAGTTTATACAATTTAATTTATTTTTTACATGTCAAAAGAAGAATCATGGGTAACAAACAATAACAAGTAGCATATGTGCTCAAAAATGAAATCAAAACTGTCAAAAAATGAATTGTTTACCAATAAAGAAATATTCGACGGAAAATGAAATATATTGAATAGATTTTCTGATTTTGTCACTCAGTTTATTTTCTCTAAGCACAAACTTAACTTTCTTTTATGCCTCAAAGCCATCGTACCAGTAAGACTTTGCTAAGTTACAGACAAGGAAATAGGTTTCTGGATAACTCATAGGTTTTCTTTTGCAAATTTATCAAAATTTCCAGAATAGATTATGGATTAGATTTTGTCTCTAAATGAACTCAACATACATTGGTAAAGAAAAAGCCTTTTCATCAATACAGAGTAAGAAAAAACTGTGATAACCTTGGGCTTCCAGAAGTGAAAGTACTTTTAGAGTCTTTGTAATATTTAGCACTAACAAAGAAATAACAAAGGGTAAAATATGGTAGGTTAATTGATAAGGACATCTATTTATCAGTGGGAGAGTTAGGGAGTGAATTGAAATTAAAAATTTAACCCCAGCAAATGAATCACATATTCTAGTAATATGAGAATATGAGAATAGGGCTGGTAGAAGCAAATTCAGATCTGGATCAGTGTGTATGCACACTGATCTTTTCAAATGGATCACTTTGAAGGTTAATAGTCCTGCTCTAAAAGGGCTGAGTTGGATGGTAATCAGAACCCAGCTTCAACAGAAAGAAAGTTGAATACTGAGGACCATAATTCCACCAAATTTTATTCATTGACGTATACTTTCATACACCCAACAAGTGAATGTAATTTTCCTGAAAAATGTGGTCTAAGATAATTTGATTTTAATTCTAAGTAAAACCCTCTCCCAATATTATCTCAAATCTAAAATTATTGTTTGGGAGGACTATTCTGGAGGTGGAAACTGCATACACTCTACATGAAAATCTCAAGTGCAAATGATTGCAAAAAGCCTTTGTAGGGAGAAAACATAATTCATTTTAAGAGTTCTTTAAGGATGAAGGTATAAATGAACGACTTTTTTCTTTAACTTTCTTTTTCTCCTTACTCTTTTCTAGTGCCACTTCTTTCTTCCATCCAGAGTTAATGCCTCCTTCAGTGTTGGTTACTCTCAAAGTAATCACTTGCATGGTTCTTAGCCCTCACAGCACAATGGAATCAGCTGAGGAGCACACCTACTTAAGGCAAATTAAATCAGAATCTCAGAGAGGGTGACACTTGATATTTGTGTTTTAAACAGCCTTCTTGTTGATTGTAATGTGCAGGCAAGTTTGAAAAACTACTTTCTTAGGTAGAGTTAACAAGGTAAGTCAGAAAGTTCTCACCACTTAAACACCTACTGTCTACTCAGCAATTGCCTTAGTATTATTGGCAAGTAAAAGCAGCATAAATGCTAGGCTGTGCCATCACGTTTCTTACCAATTTGTTGCAGTTGAATTCTGAGATGTATAAAAAAATAATTTCTATAATCTAATTTAGCAAGTAACCCTGTTAGGCCTTAACTACTTGTTAAGGAAAAGTGTAAAATACTTCATGATCAGTTGACAAAGTGTGGCTTTGGTTGGACTTACATTTATTAATACATCAGTTACAAGCTATACCTAAAAAATCTGCTTTTCCTAAAGATTCTCTAAAGTTTTGAATATTTTTCTCTTTTTCTTAAAAAAGCAATATTTCATTCAATTGCAATCTGGCATGTTTTCTGATTGGAAAAAAAGAGTTGCAGTTGCAGCTCGTAAGATCTAGAAATTGTGCACACGACTTAAACATCAATTATTGGTTTAGAGTTCTTTGGATTAGGGTGTATGAATTCAAATTTTAGCTTTGCAATTTACTAGTTGTGCTTTCTTGAGCAATTCATTTAACCTCTTTGTATTTTTATCCTCTCATCTGTAAAATGGAGACAGTAATATTCCTGCCTTATCAACATGTTGTGAGGAGTAAATAACTTAGAGTTCCTGGCATATGGAAAGTACTATCTAAGTGTTAGACAGTATGTTAAAGGTTTTCATGTTTAGCGTGAAAGGCTATTAATATTTATTCATCTTGTAAATACTCATGCATGTGACGTTGGAAAATATTGTGCAACCATTTGCTTTATATTTATATTGCTGCAAATTTTGAATTTTCATAATATGGGTATGCCTAGAGAGTAAATTATGAATGCAAATGTCTATTATTTCTTAGGTAAAAATAGACTGAGGGTCATTTGGCATAGACCCAAAAAAATTTGAGATGGAAGAGATCAGATTGGTATGAGCTGGCATACTTCATTGAATACTCATTCAAAAAAGAATGAGTTTATGCGTTGAAAACATGTGGAATTTGAATAATCAAGGAAGAAGTGGGCAGTTGCTGATGCACCTCAGAAGTAAGCTTGACTGTGAAATAATATGAATTGAACCAGGTGTCATAGTTGTCCCTTTTATCTCAGTCTAAGACTGGATTTTTTTTTTTAACCTCAAAAAGTAATAAAGTACCCATATTACCTAGGTATTTACAAGAAGAAAAAGACTTCTTCAGCATATGTCCAAATTTCTCTTCACATTCAATACACTGCAGTTGACAAAACATCAACATATCCACAATTGATCAGCAATATTGTGATTAAAAATACACTACTAACAATAGACTTTCTATATTATGACATTCAAAAGGTCATTATGAATAATTACAAAATATATGAAAAGATCATAATCATTACCATCATATTTTATTATAATGAGAAAATTATCCTTCATTTAGCAGCCTGGGAGCTTGAGTTTTTCCATTACCCTAAGATACTATTTCTTTAATGGCATCAATCTTTTTAGAAAAGCCCACTTCAGGACACTTAGCTCCAGGAGTTCTAGTTTCTAGTCTTCACTAAAACTCTTATATCTCCTAAATAGATATTTAATTTTGAATAACTTACTAATATCTTAGGTTCCTTACTTTAAAAATGAGGGGAATTACATTATGTAAACAACTCACAGGGTTGTTGTAGAAAAATATAAAAGTATTCAAAGATACTCTGTGAAAATAATATATGATTTTACATGTGTATGTATGTATGGTTTTTTTTCTGGGACTGCTAAATTCTGAGCCGCAAATATTCTATTATTTCTAATTTTGGTATCATTTTGTATGCAATGAATGCATTTTTCACTGTAAACATCATTCTGTGAATAGCATCTAGAAATTGTCTGTTTTTTCTCTCTGAATCCCTAGCATTACTATAGTATGTAGTATATACCATGTGTTTTTAAAATGTTGCTGTTTGAATAAATGTTAAAATATGTAATATGGTGCAGTAAATTAAATCCTGGAATTGAAAGCAGAAAGACCAGATTTAAACTCTAGCTTTTCTTATTATTGGCTTAATAACTTTGAGAAGAATCTTACATTTTTTGAATCTTAATTTTCCTTAATGCTAGGGTAAAGGCACTAGCATGAATTTACTAAAAACTATTGATATACCCTCACAAAACTGCATAAAATTTAATGAGCTCATTGATTCAATGAAGCCCATCCACTAACTTTATTTTGCATATAATATCTCTCTGTATCTATGTGATAATGTATATTGAACACCTACTATGAGGCCAGAACCCTGCCAGGCATTGAGTTATGTCCAGAAACAATAAACTTATGCTTTCTGATTTTATGATGCTTACAATCTGTGGAGTGTAAAAGACATGCATAAAATAACTACACTAATAAATAAGAATTGCCATGAAGCAAAGAAATCTAGTTCTCTGAAAGCACTAAAAAACTGATGGTCAGAAAAGACTTCCCAGGAACATAAAACTGAAACTGAGATTTTGAGAATGAATAAAAATTAATAGGTAAAGGTAAGGGTGGAGAAAATGTAATCTGGGAGGAGGGACTAGCCAGTGCAAACAACTTGTTGCAAGAAACGGCATGATCTACAAGAGAAAATTTTTAAAAGATAGCTGTTCTGAAGAGCAGAAAGCAAAGACTAGAAAAGCATGAGATGAGAATGGAGAGGCAAGCATGTCATTTTACAATACAGTAAGGACTTTAGTCTATATCCTAGGAGAAATGGGAAAAAATTCTTCAAAGTTCTGCCTAATGCCAAAATTACATAATAAAATATTCTTTAAAACATTTCTCTGAGACCCTCAAAAATCTATATATGATTTCATTAAAAAATATTTCTATATTGTTTTACAACAGTGATTATGATCATGGTGTTTAAAATCCAGTTATCTGAAAGAATGTCATTTCTATGAGTCTTTGGCCAACTCCAAAATAGGAAGAAAATGTTTTTACATTTTAAAATAATCATTTTCAAACTGTAACAAATGGAAAAATATTAGTAATTTTAAAAATATTAAGTAAAACTTTGGTCTGGAAAACATCTATTTAACCACCTCCTTTTTATTTTATGTAACCTTGATTTTCCTTTCCACAAATCTACAGTTGAAATGCATACAAACATAGTCATAATATACAAATATTCATTAATTAAACCACTACTTATTCAACTAGTCCCCACTCAGACAATCCTGTTAGTTTAATGTGACATTATCATCACCTATTACACCAATTAGTCAACATTTAAAATAAATTTCTTTTTTTAATCCTTATTTTATTTTTTTTCTTTTTATTTATTTTTTATTTTTTATTTTTATTATACTTTAAGTTCTAGGGTACATGTGCATAACGTGCAGGTTTGTTACATATGTATACCTGTGCCATGTTGGTGTGCTGCACCCATCAACTCGTCAGCACCCATCAATTCATCATTTATATCAGGTATAACTCCCCAATGCAATCCCTCCCCCCTCCCCCCTCCCCATGATAGGCCCCAGTGTGTGATGTTCCCCTTCCCGAGTCCAAGTGAGCTCATTGTTCAGTTCCCACCTATGAGTGAGAACATGCGGTGTTTGGTTTTCTCTTCTTGTGATAGTTTGCTAAGAATGTAAAATAAATTTCTTGCAAACAGACATCTAACTACTTCTTTCTTTCTTTCTTTCTTTCTTTTCTTTTCTTTTCTTTTCTTTTTTTTTTTTTTTTTTTTTTTGAGCAGGAGTTTCACTCTTATCGCCCAGGCTGGAGTGCAATGGTGTGATCTCAGCTCACTGCAACCTCCGCCTCCTGGGTTCAAGCGATTCTCCTGCCTCAGCTTCCCGAGTAGCTGGGATTACAGGCCTGTGCCACCATGCCTGGCTAATTTTGTATTTTTAGTCATAATCTCTCATTGACTAGGAGTGCTCTGTATGAACTGTAATCTCAGAGTGAATGAAGGAGAGACTATATATAGGAGCAGCTGAGATCAGTCAATTATGCTCTTCACTATTATGTGCCACTCCAGACATCACAGTCTCTGCAGCTATAGAGCCTTTTTATATTCCCTCTAGTTTTTTTTTCCAACTCTTTCTACCTAGTATCAGTTTTTTAGATCTGCCCTAAAAAAGTTACAGAGTTTAAATACTGAGTGCTTAAAACAACAGAAATTTATTCTCTCAAAGTTCTGGAGGATAATGATCTGTCACCTGGGCTAGTTTCTGACTCTGCAGGAGAAACCATCTCATGACTTTCTCTTAGACTTCGGTTGTTGCCAGCAGTCCTTGGCATGCCTCAGCTTGGAGACTAAGAATCCAATCTTGGCCTCAGTCTTCATATGGCCTTCTCTCTATATGTCTTCGCATCATCTTCTCTCTTCGCATATTTGTGTTCAGATTTCCTTCTTATGATAAGGACACTGGTTTTTGGATTAGGGCCCATTCTCATACACTATGACCTCATCTTAAATGGATTACATTTCCAAAGATACTGTTTTCAAAAAACGTCACATAATAACGTTCCCTACAGACATAAATTAGGGGGATGCTATTCAACCCAATGCATATCGCTTTCTCTCTTCTGGCCTAGCTAACTCTCTGTCTTTCTTCAGATTCAGGTCAACTGTCAGTTCCCAGTAGTTTTCCATGACCAGGTTTGTTTGCCCTGTTTACTCCGTTATAGCATCATCTACTTTTTGCAGCATTTATCGCAGAGTGATTTTATATTAATTTATGTGATTCTTTTATTGATGTCTATCTTCCCATGCCAACCTGCATGCCTAAAAAAAGCAAGGAATTTCTCATATGTTTTGCTCACTGGTGTATCCCTAAAACATAGTATTGTGCCTATCATGTAGTGGTTACAAAGAATAAAAAATGAATAAATATGCAAATGACTCATATGTTGAAGTAAAGAACAAAAGAGGAATGGCCGGAGAGGGTGGTAATAACATTGTGGAACCATCTCTGCTCTCTGTTAGTAGAAGAAAGAAGCACTGAGGGAGGTAACCTTTCCTTTGTTCACAATTTCTTTATAAATTCTGCCATTAGAGTCTTCCTAGATTGTCCATGAACATTGGTGAGGGAAGTTTAAGAACTGACGGTTGGAGTTCTGGAGGATCCTGAGGCAAAGGAAAAAAAAAGAGAGAGAAGAAAGAAAAAATAGCAAGAAGAAATAGTGCACTGGCTGAGGTGGCTTAGACTGACCTTTAGAAGGCTAATTGAATGTGGTGGCAACCATAAAGTCGCAATAAATAAGGCAGGCCATGACTGCACTGAAAATAAGGATGGATTAATGTCTGTCTACAATCAAAATAGATTACAATTTCTTTTTCTTAAACAACATATTGCTGCACACCATTAACCTGACTAATTTCTATACTTTCCATTCTCATGGAAGTCTATATTTTGCCAGTGTGAAATTTAAAAATTGAGGCTGGGGAAATTGCATAAAACCCTAATGCAAGAGAAACAGGGAATTTTGAATGGCAATGTTACCAGACAGTAGGCACCATCCACAGGTGGCCTCTTCAATTAGAAACTTAAAAATATGATCCAACCAAGAAACAAGTACAAAGGTATAAAGTATGAGAAAAACAGAGGAAATAGGTAACCAAATGGAACCTAGAAGGAAAAAGAAAACTGAAGATGCACCAAAAAAAAATTGTTTTAGAAATTCACCTACTAGCCAAGCGGTGTCTTTTTCAAACTCGTGGAACTTTACAAAAACTTAAATGTCCATATTTTTATTGTTTTAGTTGTGGTGGCATTTGGGGTAGTATTGATAGAAGAATTCAGGAAATTCATCTGAATATTTATTTCTTAGCATAACTGGGAAGTTGGGGGCAAGCAGGGGGTGTTGGTTTAAATTTTAGTTCAGCCTTCTGCAGAATTCAGAAGGCTTTGCAAACTAGGCAGGATTTGAAAGTGCTAAATTTTACTTTTAAGTTCCTATTCTCTTGCAAATGTGAAACTTCTAAAAAAATTCAAATTTTTTCCCACTTCCTATGTTTAAGTGAGCAGCCTACTGTTCTTCAAATACTACTCAATACTTATTTGTTGATTATATCACTGAATTTCACATAGGAGTCACACGGGCTTTTGGATTCCAATTGCTACCTACATGAAGAGATAAAGAATTTCCAGAGATTTAAAGCCAAGTTTTGAGTTGTTGCCATTCAGGATTATTATAGCCTTAACCTCAAAAGCAATGACTATCCTTGATGTTTACCACAAAGGACAATTATTTCTAAACTGTGTGAGAGTAAAGCCTTAGTAGAAATAGTCTTTTTAGAAATCATTGCCACTAATTCAAGGTTTTATCTAGCACCAAATGATGGGTTGATGTAGTTGTATTGGCAAACGAAGAAAAATAGCGACAAAAATAAGGAGCAGATACTTGCAGGAAAGTTTGTTGAAATATTATTAATGAGTAAACCCTGTACAGATGCTCCTCAACTTATGATGGGGTTACATCTTCATAAATCCATCCTAAACTGAACATATCATATGTCAGTCATATGCTTAATAGATCTAACCCACCAAACACTATAGCACAGCTTACTATACCTCACATGTGCCCAGAACACTTATATTAGCCTTCAGTTGGGTGAAACCACCTAACACAAAGCTGATTTTATAA
This sequence comes from Piliocolobus tephrosceles, assembly GCF_002776525.5. NCBI lineage: Eukaryota > Metazoa > Chordata > Mammalia > Primates > Cercopithecidae > Piliocolobus > Piliocolobus tephrosceles. The sequence continues at coordinate 960,251 of NW_022302087.1, read as the reverse complement.
TAGAATGCCAAATGTCTCATGCAATTTGTTGAATATTGTATTGAAGTGTGGCTTCTACTGAATGTGTATCACTTTCATATCATTGTAAAGTTAAACAATCATTACATTGAACCATCTTAAGTCAAGAGTTATCTGTAGATTATTTCTTAAAGAGATGACTAAATATAGTATTTTTTGGGTAAGCGGTTTTAATAATCTAGGTTTTTTAATTGAGCCATTATCTACAAAGCACACTAATAAAGAATGACATGGTTACAATGAAATGATCAAAGTCTTAATTGCTTATCTTTCTAACTTTTTTTGTACTCTAACTTGTAAAAGGGAGTCAGGACAATGTATTTTAAAATTAGCATCTTTAAATTGCTGATGGAGGATCAACTGTATTTATTTGTTCTTATCCCTTAATCAACAGGGAAGAAGAAAATAAAATGGTAATAGTATTTTAGTTATTAGAAATTATGGTAGTACAGGGTGAAAAATAAACTTCCTGAAAAGAAAAAAATATGAGGTGGAAAAGTGTAAGCAAATAAGATGACATGAAGTGAAAATTCTTACTAAAGGAGTCATGAGGAGCACAAGACTTTTCTTATGGAGGTGCAGAGAGAAATATGACAGATATGAATGTACCTGGCTTTCATAGAAAGATTTATTTTATAAATACAAGAACAGAGGTTGACTGTCTTAACCAGTTCATTTTTTAAAGGAACTGTCAATTTTAAAAGCCATGGACCTCAGGCATAGAGTAAAACAGGCTTGGAGTGATAATGGAAAGTACATAAAAATCTGTTTTTCTCAAGGCGCCCTGTGGACATGACTATCTTTGATATTTTCTAAGGAAACAGAATTGCATAATGCACCATCCTCATAGTAATTTAACACTTTTTCTAAAGCCTGAAAAAGACTAGAATAACATTAGGAAAGAAGAAACACAAACTCACCCAGAGCTACTATGAAAATGCTTCACTGAAGCTGATAATGTTCAACATGAATTGGCTTCAGAAACTATTTTTACCAAACTTCTCAAAGCACATTTCCTAAGAATGAAATGTTTCTTCTTTGAAAATTAGTAAGATATTGGGCTACTTATCACAATGGTAGAACTTCATTATCTTCCACCAGTTGTAGACAGGAGTTCTACATTCTAAGTGACACTTCTCCTTTCCTGTCCATAAAATCTGATTAACAGACCCATGAATGCTTCTTTCCAAAATTATGAATCTCAGTAGAGAAATAATGCTCTCAAGAAATAATTTTCTATTTAAGACAGATGTTTCAGAAAAAAAAACATTCTAAATTCATTACCTAATTTTAAATGTGGATTCATAGATACCTTCTATGATTTTAGAACAATAATTAAGGTCTCCTATGTGCTGTGAACTGTTGTAAAATCTGGGAATAGAGCAGTAAGACAACTATTCTTAAAAGTTTACATTATAGAAAGGAAATAAATAGTACACAAAAGAATAATTGAACAAAGAAATACCAGATATGATAAACTATTAATAGGCTAACTTAAAGGTTTGTTGAGCTTCAAATGTGCACTATATTCTAGAATAGTATATATCTGTGAACAAAAGAAGTGCAACTCTGCTCTCAAGAAAGTTATATGTATTGGAACAGTCAGACAGTAAATATTATAGTTGTGTTTGTGTGTGCAAAATTCAGATAATAATGAATGCTTTAAAATTAAAAATAAAATAGGAGATCGTGTTAGACTGGAAAAGGATAAGAAACGGTTGATTTAGATAGGGTGGCCAAGGAAGGCCTTCCTTTCATAAAAAATTAACCTTTCTATATTATTTCTTTTATTCAAGTCTTTTTTATTTGTGTGGGTACATGCTAGGAGTATGTATTTATGTGGTACATGAGATATCTTGATATAGGCTTACAATGCATAATAATCTTAGGGTAAATGGAGTATCCATCACTCAAGCAGGTATTCTTTCTTTATGTTGCCAACAATCCAATTATACTCTTTTAAATTTTTTTCAACTGAAAATAAATTATTGTTGACTGTAGTCATCCTGTTGTGCTATCAAATACTAGATCTTACTCATTCTATCTAATTATATTTTGTACCTATTAATCATTCCTTTTCCCACTCCCCAATACCCTTCTCAGTCTCTGGTAACCATCAAGGACTTTATTTTTTAAAGTAGTTTTAGATTCACAGCAAAATTGAGAGGAAGCTACCAAGATGTTTTTCATATTCTCCCTGTCCCCACACATGCACAGCCTTCCTAATCAACATCCTCCACCAGAGCAGCATATTTACTACAATTGATCATCCTACATTGACACATCATTATCACCCAAAGCCCATAGTTCACATTAGGGTTCACTCTTCATGTTCTACATTCTATGGATTTGAACAAATGAATAATAATATGCATGCAACATTACAGTATCATACAGAAGAGTTTCACTGCCCTGAAAATTGTCTGGGTTCCACCTAGTTAACCATTCCCACCACCCAACCCCTGGGAACTACTGATGTTTTTACTGTCTCCACAGTTTTACCTTTTCCAGAATGTCATATAGTCAGAATCATACAATATGTAATCTTTTCAGATTGGCTTCTTTTAATTAGTATTATGCATCTAAGATTCTTCCTTTTTTGTGGATTGACAATTCATTTATTTTTAGCACAAAATAATATTCCATTGCATTGCTACACTACATTTTATTATCCGTTCAACTACTGAAGGACATCTTGGTTGCTTCCAAGTTTTGAAATTATAAATAAAGCTGCTATAAACATCTGTGTGCAGGCTTTTTTGTGGACAATAGTTTTCAACTCCTTTGAGTAGACACCATGGAGGATGATTACTGGTTTGTATGGCAAAAGTATATTTAGTTTTGTCAGAAGATAAACTGTCTTCCAAAGTGGCTGTATCATTTTACACTTCCATCAGTAATGAATGAGAGTTCTTGTTGCTCCACATCCTTGTCAGCATTTGGTATTGTTGGATTTTGGATTTTGACCATTCTAATAAGTGTGTAGTGTTCATCTCATTGTGTTTTAATTTGCATTTTTCTGATGACATATGATGTGGATCATCTTTTCATATCCTATTTTCCATCTGTAAACCTTCTTTCATGAGGTGTTTGTTAAGGTTTGGCCCATTTTAAAATTTGTTTTCTTATTTTTGAGTTTTAAGAGTTTTTGTATACTTTGAATAACAATCCCTTATTGGATGTGGTTTTCACAAATATTTTCTACCAGTCTGTGACTTAGGTTCTCATTCTTTTGAAAAAAGGCTTCTTTGAGAAGGTGAGATTTGCTATGAGACTTGAGAAAGTGAGGCAGAAAGCTTTACAGGTATCTAGAGGAGGAACGTTCTTATAAGAGGACTGTCAAGTGCAAATGAATATATATTTCATGTGATCTATTGTGTACCATCAGGAAATTAAATGATTTGATCAATATAGGTTATTTTCACCACCAATTTATGGGAAAACTAATTTCATTATAAATTTATGTAACAGAAGATATATCAAATATCAGTTGAGTGTGAAACTGATTGCTATATTATAATTAATTTTAATAAAAGTTTGTTCTATAGCTTTTTACCCACCTTGAAAATATGAAGTAGATTCCTTGGGATTTTCTATATAGATTATTCTATTATCTATCAAAAATATCTTTTACTTTCCAATTTTCATGCTTTTGATTAGTTTTTTTTTTTTGACTCATTTCATAGGCCTGCACCACCAGTACAATATGGAGTAGCTGTTAATATTGAATTAAGGGCCTTTGCATGTAAGGTTGCAAGCAATACTCGTCTATAATTTTTCATCTTCCTCTTCTTCTTTTTTGAAATGTCTTGCTGAGTTTTGTTTCAAGGTAATGCTGGACTCAAAATATTAGTTGAAAAATATTTTCCTTTCTTCTATTTTCTTGTAACTTTATTGTACAAAGTGTATTTTTTTCTTCCTTAAATACTTTGTAGAATTCATGATAAATGTGATCTGGGACTGGATTTTAAGCTTTGTATATGGTTATAAACTTTTACTCAATTTCTTTAAAAGATATGGAAATGTTAGAGTATTTATTTCTTCTCTTGTGAATTTTATCAGTTTGTCCTTTCAAGAAATTTATTTAATTTATTTAATCTATGTTATCAAGTTTATTGGCATTTTTATTTATAATAGTCCCTTATGGTTTTAGTATCTGTTGGATCTTCTTTGGTAACACCTCTTTCATTCTTAATATTGGTAATTTGTGTTTTCTTCTTTTGTAAAAGAACAGTATGACTAGAAGTTTATCAATTTCATTGATCCTTTTCTGGTTTCACTTATTTGTTTTTCTAATTTAAATATAATTAGTTTCTGCTCTTATTCTTCTTTCTGCTGGCTTTGGGTTTTAATTTGCTCTTCTTGTTTTTTTTTTTTTTTTTTTTTTGCAGCACATTAGGGGTCACTGATTTGAGAATTTTGTTTTTTTAATATAGGAATCTAGAGTTATAAATTCATCAACCATAACTGTATCTCACAAAATTTCATTTTCAAAATATTTATTTACAAATCAAAGTACTTTTTAATTTTCTTTACGTGTTTTTTAAATTTGGCTACATGTTATTTGGAAGCATGTTCTTTAATTTTTAAATCTTTAAAGATTGCTCAGGCCTGGCCGGTGGCTCATGCCTGTAATCGCTGCACTTTAGGAGGCTGAGGTGGGCAGATCACCTAACATCAGGAGTTCAAGACCAACCTGACCAACATGGTGAAACCCCATCTCTACTAAAAAAATACAAAAAATTAGCTGAGCATGGTGGCAGGCGCCTGTAATCCCAGCTACCTGTGAGGCTGAGGCAGGAGAATTGCTTGAACTCAAGAGGTAGAGTTTGCAGTGGAAAAAAAAAAACAGATTGGTCATATATCTTGGTGTTATTGATTTCTAGTTTAATTTCAGCATGATCAGAGAATATTCTTTCTTTGGTTTTAATCTTTTGAGAACATATTACATTTCCAAATAGGGTCTCTATCTTGCTATATGTTCTATGTGCAATTGAGAAGAGTGTGTATCTGCTGTTGTTGGATGAATTATTCTATAAATGTAAAGTAGGATATGTTGATAGTGTTGCTTAAATCTTCCATACTCCTCATGATTTTTTGTATAGCTGATCTATCAGTTCTTGAGAGGGGAGAGCTGATGATGTCAACAACAATTGTCATTTTATCTATTTCTCCTTGAAGCTCTGTTATTAGTTGCATACACATTAAGGATTGTCATAACTTTCTAACTATTTTTTGTTCTGAGTCTACATTGTCCCATTTACTGTCTTTTTTTTTTTTTTTGCCACGGAATCTCATTCTGTCACCCAGGCTGGAGTGCAGTGGCATGATCTCGGCTCGCTGCAACCTCCACCTCCCAGGTTCAAGCAATTCTCCTGCCTCAGCCTCCCAAATAGCTGGGGTTACGGGTGCCTGCCACCACACCTGGCTAATTTTTGTATTTTTTGTAGAGATGGGGTTTCACCATGTTGGCCACGCTGGTCTCAAACTCCTGACCTGGTAATCTGACTGTCCCGGCCTCCCAAAGTGCTAGGATTACAGGCATGAACCACCGCGCGTGGCCTGCTGTCATTTTATTATGCTGCATTTTATTATAGTTAGCAGATAGTTGAGATTTCAACAATTTAAAGTTAAAGTTTTTGGGAAACTCTGCATTGAGAAAATCTGTCAGGGCCATTTTTTCCAATAACGTGCTGATTTTGTGTCTCTGTGTTACATTTTGGTAATTCTCACAAAATTTCAAACTTTTTATTATTATTATTATTATTATACCTATTATGGTGATCTATGATCAGTAATTTTTGATGTTACTATTGTAATTGTTTTGGGGTGCCATAAATTGTGCTCATATAAGATGTCAAACTTAATAGATAAATGTGGTATGTGTTCTGAAAGCTCCACCCACCGGCCATTTCCCTGTCTCTCACCCTCTGCTCAGACTTCCCTATTCCCTAAGAGAAAACAATACTGAAATTAAAGCAACAAATAACCCTACAGTGTCCTGTAAGTGTTCAAGTGAAAGGAAGAGTAATGTGTCTCTCACTTTAAATCAAGGCTAGAAATGATTAAGCTTAGTGAGAAAGGCATGATGACAGTCTGTAAAAATAACAAGAAAGTGAAACAGCCATATGGAGAAACTTTTACTGATCTGGTTAGAAGATCAAACCAGCCACAATGTTCCTTTAAGCCAGAATCTAATCCAGAGCAAGACCCTAACTCTCTTCAGTTCTGTGAAAGCTGAGAGAGGAGAGGAAACTGAAGAATTTGAAGCTAGCAGAAGTTGATTCATGAGGTTTAAGTAAAGAAGATGTCTCCATAACATAAAGTGCAAGGGGGAAGCACTTGTGATGGAGAAGTTGTAACAAGTTATCCAGAAGATCTTTTTAATATAAATGATGAAGGTGGCTACACAAAACAACAGATTTTCAGTGCTTATATTGGAAACAGGCTTATATTGGAAAAAGATGCCACTAGGATTTTTATAGCTAGAGAGGAGAAATCAATGCCTGACTTCAGTGTTTCAAAGGGTAGGCTCTCTTGTTAGGAGTTAATGCAGTTAGTGACTTTGAGTTGAGGTCAACACTCATTTGCCATTCTGAAACTTCTAGGGCCCTTAAGAATTATGCTATATATATCCTGCCTCCTCTTTATAAATGGAACCACAAAGTCCAGATGACAGTACATGTTTACAGCATGGTTTGCTGAATATTTTAAGCCCACTGCTGGGACCTACTGTTCAGAAAAATAAAATTCCACTCAAAATATTACTGCTCATTGACAATGAATTTGGTAACTCAGTAGCTCTAATACAGATATACAAAGAGACTAATGTTGCTTTGGACTGACAGAGGCAGAAGTGAAGGAGGTGAAAGGGGAGGTAGGAGGGGCAGGAACACTCAATGTAACTTTATGAAAATAATTAACTTTTTGCTTTTTAATTTCTCTAAAGATAGTTCTATATGGTACCAATTAATCTTCCACCATTTACTTCATTTCAGTGTCCATATAATAGAAGGACCCATGTTATAAAAGAAGATAAACGCGGTCTTGAATCATTGGGACCCTTCTGCCAGGTTGTTTAATGTCAATTTGTTTTCTGGCACTGCTTCTTCTGTCTTCTTCCTCATCCTCTGGCACTGGTTTGGAAGCACTCATCTCCATCAAGTAATCTTCTGTTAATTTCTCCAGTGTAATGTCTATTAGATCTTGAATTTCTCTGAGATCCATGTAATGAAACCCTTCACTCCCCAATTTTTGCCGTATCTACAATCTCTTTCATAATTTCTTTGATTGGTATTGTAAATCCTGTGAAGTCATGTGCAATATCTGGACACAGTTTTCTCCAGTTGGAATTTATTGTTTCAGGCTTGATAGCTTCCATGGCTTCTTCCAGAACAATGATAACATGGTCAATGGTATAATATTTTCAGATTTTCATGTTGTTTTCTCTGTCAGTGTTTTCTTCCTTAGCATTGACAATCCTTTCCATAGAGTACAGTGTGTAATTGATAGTGATAGGAGACAGAGAAATTCTAGGCAGAAACTCAAGCCATAAGGCCTGAGACAGTGACCCAAAGTGAGAACTTACATCCCTGTTTTCCCACTCAAATGTTGCCTTTTTCAAAACCACCCATGGCCTTGCCTTTCCTCATCCTGTGCCTACAAAAACCCCATACTCAGCTAGCAGAGAGAGGAGAAGCAGCTGGACATCAGAGACTATGGCTGGACATCAGAGAAAAGCAGCTTGACTTCAGAAGGACAGCTATGGCATAACTTCAGAGAAGAATCTGGCTGGAGATGGCCAGACTGCAGGGGTAGATTACCTTCCCAATCCATCCCTTGTTCAGTCCCCCTTCCTGCTAAGAGCAACCTCCATCAGCAATAAAACACCCACATTTATCATCCTTCAATTTATTTTTGCAACTTCATTTCTCCTGGATGCCAGACAAGAACTCAGGAACCATGAGTGCAGATGCAAAAGGCTGTCGCATTGACCCTTTGCCCCCACTGGTGGAAGGCAGCTTCACACGAAAAGGCAGAGGGTTGTGAAAAGAAAATAAATCTTGGGGCCCCCAAATCACTAAACTAAAGGGAAAAGTCAAGTGGTAACTGCTTAGGGCCAACCTGCCTCCCATTCTATTCAAAGTCACCACTCTGCTCACTGAGATAAATGCATATATATTTGCCTACTTTGGAAAGGCTAATAAGAAACTCAAAAGAATGCAACCATTTGTCTCTTATCTACCTATGACCTGGAAACTCCCTCCTCGCTTGCAGTCTTCCTGACTTTGCTTCTAGTTATTCCACCTTTTCAGACCAAACCGATGTTCATCTTTGATATGTTGATGATGTCTCATGTCTCCCTAGAATGTACAAAACTGGACTGTGCTCTGACCACCTGGGACTCATGTTGTCAGGCCCTTCTGAGGCTGTGTCATGTGTGCGCATCCTCAACCTTGGCAAAATAAAATTTTTAAAGTAACTGAGAACCGTCTCAAATTTTCAGGGTTCACGGGGTCCACTGAGCTGTTAACACTTACGTTGTCAGTGAACGACAGAGCTAAAAGAGCACTGTACCTGTCCCTCTGGAGCTTCAGGCATCGTGGGCACCCCCCGCAACCCACCCACAAGATGGTGTGGTAGGACCTGCACAATGTTCGCTCCTGCTGGCGCCCAAAAGTGCTTGCTGTGGTCACTTGCATGCTATCTCCTGTGAGGGGTGGAGCACAGTGGGTCCAAGTGAGTGGAATTCACCCCTGCCAAAATGGCCAGCTAGTTTCAGTGCCGTGGACTACAGTTCCCGCCTTATTTGCTTGCTCATTCCCTCCTGCAAAAAGTTGAGAGCTGCCAGATGAGTAAATGAGTCACCCACTTCGTGAGTCCGCAAAGGGGTCAGAGAAATATCCTCGTTCATAATGATCCTTAAAGGTCCTTATACCCTCCTAATTTTGAGGCTGAATTAGAGACATTGTGCTTGGGGACAAGTAGACCACTTTGATGCCTTTGCTCTACAACTCATGGGGTTCTGGATTTCCAGGGGTATGGTCTACTGTGAAACAAATTTTAAAGAGCAGACCAGCACTGGTAAGATACTTCTTGACTTCAGGAACAGAGCATTGATGGGACCAATCTAGAAAAAAGGTTATTATTGTACAGGCCTTCTTGTTCAAGCAGAAGACTGGCAGTTAGTTTTTATCTTTTTTCTTCAATAGTCAGTGGTTAGCAGCTTTATAGATAATGGTAGTCTTAATTATAAACCTGACTGCGTATGCACAAAATGGTAGTGTTACCGTAGCCCATGCTGTCTTAATTTCTGGTACTCCTCTTTCTTACTAATAAATATCCCTGTTTTATTTTTTATTTAACAAAATAGGACACATTTGTCTGCATTCAAAATCTGTTCAGGCAGATGTAATTTGTCAACAATTTTTCTAATGGCATCCTCTTGGTTGGCAGAAGTTGTTTCTTATGTTATCTCAGCAATTTTTAAGCCATACCTACTTCTAAAATTATCAAACCATCCTTTGCTGGCATGAAATTATCCAGCTTTAGATCGTTCACCATTTCTTTTGCTTTAAGTTATGATACAACCACTTTTTATTAAATAATAGAGACCCATAGAGTCTATTGGTATGTCTTTATCAGAGCAATTCTGCACCCATATAAAAGCTGCATTTAATAAAAAGATATTTTGCAAAAAGTGCACTTTTTGTGCCTGCTGTTGTAGCTACAATGATGACTTTATAAATTTTTTTTTCTATTTTTGCAGTGGTCCTTACACTGGATTCGTTTATCTTGAAGTGGGCAACTGCAGCTGCAGATCTCAACTTATGTTACATATCAAGCAATTCAACTTTTTTTTTTCTTGTAATGTCATAACTTTGCCCCTTGAGAGCACTGGCAGCATCACTAGTGGCATTTCATTTGTGCCCCGTGGTGTTATTCAAGGTTTGTGATACTGTCCTAAACACAATGAAAAATATGCAAGTGCTGCAAAAGATCACTTTTTACTGCATTATGTAATTTATTGGAGTGATGATTAGAATTATGCATCATTTTAAGTGGATACTCGCAACACTTGAGATCATCGCAATAGCAATAGGAATTGGCTATACAATTACGGTAGTATAGTATGTACTATAGTTAATTTTAGGCTATCATAATTTAATATGGCATCTATAGATTTGTTCACATTTCTCTGAACTTAAATGTTGTCATTTCAGGTCTACATGTATGTACATTTTGATAAATTCTAACTGTTTCATAATAAATTGATGTATATTTTTTGGTAGTAAATAATACAGTAGACTAGCATATACATACATGTTATGGACTTATGACATGCCTAACTTTTTCTTGATTTTTTTATATTCCTAGTCTACACAGTTCATTTGTGAGTTTTTTCAAATTGTTGCAAACTTCCAGAAAAGTTTCCCTTCTGTCTCTCTCTCTCTCTGTATATATACATTTAAATCAGTTTATAAGTAGACTCACATAGTTCAAACCTATGTTATTCAAAGGTCAAATGTTTCCCTTCTCTGCTGAAATTCTCTAGTTTTCTAGATTTTGTTTATCTTTTTTAGTGGAAGGTTTTTGCTTATACCTTTCCCATATGAACAATGGATCTTAGAATGAATCTTTTGGGTGAGAGAGTTTGTTGCCCTTCTTTCAGAGACTTGAGTTTTATTCTTTCTAGAAGAAAAGGATTGAGGGAAGCAGGTAGATCTGTGTCTTTTCCACAGCAAGCGTTAATCACCTCCTGAAGGCCTGCGCCACAATGTAAGTCCATATCTCTTGTTCTGCTCCTGATCTTTCTTATAAGCACCTGGAGGAGGCCTTGGAAAAGTCAATGAGTGGGTGCAGACTGTTCTAGTGTCTGAGCTTTCAGATATCCTAATCTGACATGTTAGCATACACTTGGTCTTCAGAAATTTATTGAAAATTTTATTTTATTTGTTTTTCTTACCCACTTTGATGGCTACCATTTCTTCTTTCTGTGCCCTTTCATGTGTGAAAAAGTTCACTGATCTTATCTCTCCCAAAAAAGACTTGGAAATTTTGAAATTCAGTTTCCTTGCAACCTCAGGTACACTTTGGGCTCAAAGAATAAAAAGTAACATTATATAGATTCTATACATTGCTAGGTGGGAACAGTGTTCTGTTGTGGTTTTGTACATCTAAGGAGAAAAAAAAAACTTCATATTTATTTTTCGGTGATTTTTTTGCAGCTGTTTATTTTTCATATTCTGTGTTTTGTTTATTGTTTCTTTTTCTTTTATTCATAATTTTTTACATAGATTTGTCTATGTTATTCATATTTTCGAAAATATTTCATGTTAAAATTGATTTTGTTATGACATATTGTTTTTCTCTATTTCAATGATTTCTGCTCATCTCTACATTATTTATTCTTTTATTTCAAAATTTATATTCATTAGGTTGCTGTGCTGCCAGTTTTTAATTTTTCTTTTTTTAATACATGTATTTTAGTAAAGTTCTAACTACTGCTTTGGCTATTTACCACAGATATTGAAATGCAGTGTTTGTATTATATTCAATTTTGGTCCTAATTTTTATTTAAATGTTCATGAGACATTGCTTTTTACCTTAAAGATTATGGGCTTATGGTACTTTTAAAATTTTGAATATAACTTGTTTCTTACTTCATGGCATTTTCTTATAAAATCCCTATGCTCTTACATTTGAAAGTTTGAGTCATCACTGATTATCTAAGACATGGTAAATTTTTTAACTATTCCACATATGTCTAAGAGAAAATAACATAATCTGTATCTATACTTTTACAAATTGATTTCACTTAGCATGTTACTTGAAACTTATGTAAAAAAGTTAGGTGAATAAAATATTAGGACCCTTAGTGTATAGATAATAAAATGTGAACTCAAGAACTCAAGGGCTTTATAGAATTCCATTCAGTGTGTAAATATTAAAATGAAGAATAAAATCAAGTCATTCAACTCACTTACAATTCAATATTATTTCTACTATACTAATTACTACTTTGAAATTAGAGAAGGCCAAACTCTTGAGTGTATAAGCTGTAGAATTAAAATGTTATAGGACATCAAGAGATCTCACATCTCAATAAAATTTATATTAGATAAAAATTTTCATTTTTGTAAATTATTCTTGCTAGGTATTTTAACTGCAGAATTACAGGTATCTTATAGAGGTGGCTAAAGCATTAAAAAATAATTAGGGTTATGTGACCTCTAAGGGATTTTTGTGTCCTGAGACACTGTGATTTTAAGAATGGGGATATTCTAACTACACATTTTTTTTTTTTTTCTAATTAAAGTAGTTATCTAGTATCAGCCATTTTCTCTTATTGGTTTGAAAATGTTAACGTGGTATAGCTTGCAATTTAACACTTTGAATTTTAACTATTGATGTTAAATTTTGATGTTGTATCTGTTGCTTGATTACTAGTCTTTAGAATGACTGCTTCATTTGAATTTAATGCTGTACTTTTAAAGCCTTGAAGCCTCCTTCTGCACCATAGCTGCAATATTTCAGAATAAGATTTTCTTCCTACCATTATCCCCATGATGAATATCCCAGCAAATTTATTTCTTTCTCATATTTTTAAACAAAATTTTCAAGCACCATGTCTATGATTCTCTATAAAAATGACCCTAAATGCAAGACACTCAACAAAAAAAAGCTTTAAGAAATATATATTTTAAATAGATGTAGAAAATCAAGTTTTCATACCTCAAAATAATAACATCCATATATGACGAACCCTTATCCAATGCCATACTAAATGGGAAAAAGCTGGAAGCATTCCCATTGAAAACTGGCACAAGGAAAGGGTCCCCTCTCTCACCACTCCTATTTAAGATAGTATTGGAACTTCTACCCAGGACAATCAGGAAAGAGAAGAAAATAGAGGGTGTTCAAATAGAAAGAAAGGAAGTCAAACTATCCTTGTTTGCAAACAACATGATACTATATCTAGAAAATTCCAGTGCCTCAGCCCAAAAGCTGCTTAAGCTGATAAGCAACTTCAGCAAAGTCTCAGAATACAAAATCAATATGCAAAAATCACAAGTATTCCTTTACACCAATAACAGGCAAGCTGAGAGCCAAATCATGAATAAACTCTCATTCACAATTGCCACAAGAAGAATAAAATACCTAGGAATACAGATAACAAAGGAAGTGAAGGATCTCTTCAAGGCGAACTACAAACCACTTCTCAAAGAAATCAGAGAGGACACAAACAGATGGAAAAACATTCCATGCTCACGGATAGGAAGAATCAATACTGTGAAAATGGCCATATTGCCCAAAGCAATTTATAGATTCAATGCTATTTCCATTAATCTACCATTGACAGTCTTCACAGAACTTAGAAAACACTATTTTAAAATTCATATGGAACCAAAGAAGCACCTGAATAGCCAAGCCTATCCTAAGCAAAACAAAAACAGCTGGAGACATCATGCTACCTTACTTCAAATTGTGCTACAGAGCTATAGTAACCAGAAAAGCACAGTACTGGTACAAAAACAGACATATAGACCAATGGAACAGAAGAGAGAACCCAGAAATAAGACCACACACCGATAACCATCTGACCATCAGTAAACCTGAACAAAACCAGAAATGGGAAAACATTCCCTATTTAATAAATGGTGCTGGAAGAATTGGCTAGCCATATGCAGAAAATTAAAATTGGACCCCTTCCTTACATCATATACAAAAATCAACTCAAGATAAATTAGAGACTTAAATGTAAAACTCAAAACCATAAATACCCCAGAAGAAAACCTAGGCAATACCATTTGGGACATAGGCAGGGGCAAAGATTTCATGACTAATATACCAAAAGCAGTTGCAACAAAGATAAAATTGACAAATGGGCTCTAATTAATATAAAGAGCTTCTGCATAGCAAAATAAACTGTCATCAGAGTAAACAGACAACCTACAGAATGGTGCAATCTATCCATCTGACAAAAGTCTAATATCCAGCATCTACAAGGAACTTAAACAAATGTACAAGTAGAAAACAAACAACCCTGTTAAAAAGTGGGCAAAGGACATAAATAGATACTTCTCAAAAGAAGACATTTATGTGGCCAACAAACATGAAAACAATCTCAACATCACTGATCATTAGAGAAGTGCAAATGAAACCCATGATGAGACACCATCTCACACCAGTCAGAATGGCTGTGTTTAAAAACTCAAAAAACAACAAATGCTGGTTAGGTTGTAGAGAAAAGAAAAGTTTTTACACTGTTGTTGGGAGTGTAAATTACTTCAGCCATTGTGGAAGACAGTGTGGTGATTCCTCAAAGATCTAGAGGCAGAAATACCATTTGACTCAGCAATCCCATTACTGGCTATATACACAAAGGAATATGAATCATTCTATTATAAAGACACATGCACAAGTATGTTCACTGCAGCACTATTCACAATAGCAAAGATATGGGATCAACTTAAATGTCCATCAATAATAGACAGGATATGGAAAATGTGGTACATATACACCATGGAATACTATGCAACCATAAAAGGGAACGAGATCATGTCCTTTGCAGGGACATGGATGGAGCTGGAAGCCAAGCCATTATCCTCAGCAAACTAACACAAGAACAGAAAATCAAACTACCACATATTCTCATTTATAAGTGGGAGCTGAATGATAAGAATACACAGACACATGGTGGGGAGCAATATACACTGGGGCGTGTTGGAGGGTAGGTGATGAGAGGAAGGAGAGCATCAGGAAGAATAACTAATGGATGCTGGGCTTAATACCTAGGTGAGGAGATTATCTGTGCAGCAAACCACCATGGCACATGTTTACTTATGTAACAAACCTACACATCCTGCACATGTACCCTTGAAGTTAAAATAAGAGTTGGAAATAAAAAAACAATAAAATACAAAGAAAATCAAGTTTCCTCATCCAGAAGGTATGTATTCCCAAATAAATCAACTATTGTTAATAAGCCCAAACTTTGCTTAACCAACAAATGAAGAATTTGTTTTGACATACATCTCGTTCTATCAATGAAAACAAAAATTATTACCAAAACAGAAATGTTCAAAAATTTGTAAGGCGTTAGTTTAAGATGTTACTGTGGCCATGGTGTTCTTTCTTTGAAGGCCTCAGGCAAAGTGTGGAATTCCTTGGGTTGAAATATATTCTTTCAGTTCAACTCCTTCAATTAAGAAGAGATTTATGTTTGTCTCTTCACTTAAAAAAAATTACATGGACTGTATCGTTCTGTGAATTTTACCAATTATGTTGATTCTATAACTACCATCCAATAATTTTAACACTCCTAAAATTTTCCTTTGTCATCCCTTTATAGTTTCACTTTTCTTCACCAGGAGTCACTGGCAACCACTGATCTGTTCTCTGTCATGATAGCTTGGTCTTTAAAAAAGTTTCATATGAATATAATCACATAGTGTGTGACGTTTTGAGACAGGCTTCTTTTATACAGTACATTGGCTTTAATCCACACTATTCTGAGTATTATCAGTGTGTTCTGTGTTTAGTATTCTAAATTCTGTGCTAGTATTCCCTTTATGGATTTACTGTAGTTTACCTATTTAGGTTTTCAGAGACATTTGGATGGTTTTCAATTTTAGCAATTATCAATGAAGCTACTATCAACATTTGTATATAGGTTTTCGTGTGAACATATTTTTTGTTTCTTTGTTTTTGTTATTTTTAAATTTTTCTAGGGCTAAAACCCAGAATTGCTAAATCATAGAACAAGTGTATGCCAAATATTTTCCAGAATGGCTGTATCATTTTGCATGTCTGGCAAGTGTGGATTAAAGTTCCAGTTGCTTCAGTTCTTCACCAAGACTTGTCAGCTTGTTGTATTTTCACTATTCTAATCGTTGTATAATGATATGGGATTGTGGTTTCAATTTATATTTCACTTTTGGATAATGATGTTGGACATCTTTTTATATGCTTTTGGCCATCTATATGTCCTCTTTAATAAGCATGTTAAAAGGTATTTGATGTCCCATCTCAACATCATGGCACTTTAAAAATCTTATTCCTAGATATTTACACAAATGGATTAAAATTTAAGATGGGAGGACCTTCCTGAATAACAGCATGAAGAGCTCCACAGACCCAGTCTCCAGCAAAACAGATGAAAATTAAATTTTTAAAAAATTTAAGCCTCTGGAAATGTGTCTAAGGGTTTACAGCTCATGAAGATACAGGAGTCCCTTAGTATTAATCAAAAATTTGTTTCAAGGTCACCATCGATATGCTCAAGTCTCTTATAAAAAATGGTGTAGTATTTGCATATAACCTATGCTCATCCTCTCATACAATTTAAATTATCACTAGATTACTTATGATAATCTAATACAATGTAAATACTATGTAAATAGTTGTTATAATATATAGTTAAAAAATAATGACAAAAATATACCTCTGTATGTATTGAGCACAAAGGAAATCATCCTTTCTCCCCCCGCTGAATATTTTCTAACCACAGTTGGTGGAATCTGTAATTCAGAACCCACAGGTTCTGACTGCATGTTTGTTGAAGAAACTATACTAACATTTATTTATGAATAACATTAAGAGTCTGCAGTATTTGAGCTGACACCCACTACCTCCCTTCCCCATGCCAACTCGACAAGACAGAAATTCCACTGCAAACTGGTGCAGTCAAAAATAATGTTCCCTCTTTCCCTTTTTGTATGCTACCAGTTCAAAGACTATATTTTGGAAATTGGCAGAATATCAGAATTTCTCATCCTGTCCTCAGCTACCTGCTACTGAGATAAAATTCCTGGCTATTACAACTAAGAGATGGGGCTCCCTTCTTCTGTTCAGACACCTACTTCTGGGAGGAAGGCTCTACCTCTTCTAAGCATCACCAAGAATACTGGGGCCTGGTTGCCCTTGAACTTGCTCATAAGGTGAAGCTTGTAAGATGGCCCTTCTATTTTAGAAGAGGCAAGCCAAGAAGATCTAGTGATATGGACAGGAGGCAGGAAAATACTTGGAAGAAGAGGGTGGTTCTCTGGCAAAGGTCTCACCCTCAAGCCTGGAAACTTACAGTACTAAATAAGCATTTCTGTTTTCGTTTCCAAATGTTGCCTTTTGGCCTGCCATGCCCCCAGTCCTGTACCCATATTAACCCCAAACCCCAGGCTCCATGAGCAGAAGAGCAGAAGAGCAGAAGAGCAGCACGGAAGAGAAAGAGAGAAAAGAAGGAACATTTGAACATCAAGAGGAGTTCGACTGGGGATGCTCAGAGAGGAGGTTGGCCATACGATGGCTGAACTCCAGGGGAAGATCATCTTCCCACTCCATCCTCATCCATCCCTCTGAGAGCCACCTCCATTTGGCAATAAAATCCCCCACATTTACCATCCTTCAGTTTGTGTGACCTGATTCTTCCTGGACACTGGACAAGAACCCCGGTACCAAGAGGCAACTGAGCTGGTTAACACTTAAGCTGTCTGCAGATGGCAGAGCTAAAGGTTTAACACACCTACGGGGGTTTTGGGATTCGCAGGCACCCATCCCTAGACTCTACCATGAAGTCGAAAAGCGCTCGCCCTGGCTCGTGCACCTGCCCATCTGCATGGTCCCCTTCTGTAAGGGATTTGAGTGTGCATTGGCCTAATAGACAAGGCACCCCCCTGTTGCACATCCTGTGAAGGGGACCAGGAAACTCTCCCATTTCACTAGGACTACTGCCCCACCTCCACCATCACTTGTGAAGTGAAGGCAGCACTCAGAGAGAAGCATACCACTGTCTCCATTTCCAGCTCGAGAGCCATAGCCCCAAAATGTTGCCTGGATGGGGAGAAACAGGCTTTGAAACAGCTCTAAATCTCTTATCAAAAGAACTGATGTAATTTGCAACAGAGTGTGGAGGAGCTCAAGTCTAAGGATACTCTCAACAACAGTAGAGATTGTAGTAAATAACAAAATGGACAGATTATTTGGAGATATGGACTAAGCTTCAGGCTGGCTAGTTTGCCTGAGAAAACCCAGGGTAATAACAAATCTTAAACGCTGACCTCAAAAACTATCCCTTCAAAAGAGCCCAAATTTGGTTGGTTTATAGAGTCATTTATGTCCCTAGGGCATTATTGTAAGTAATAGCGCAATAATCAAGCAGTTAGTGGAGTCTTACAGCTGGATGTTGTCAGGGAAAGTGACAGACAGAGTCATACCCAAACCACTTTTATCCGGGGTGACTCTCCATAGCCAAGAGAAACAGCATCAGAGTATTAACACTGTCAGGGAAGTGGGGGTCGGGGAGTGGAGGTGGGTCAGAAATTAACTTCACTAAAATACTCCTGGAGGACAGGCACCGTGGCTCATGCCTGTAATCCCAGCACTTTGGGAGGCTAACATGGGAGGATCATGAGGTCAGGAGTTCAAGACCAGCCTGGCCAACATAGTGAAACTCCGTCTCTACTAAAAATACAAAAATAAGACTCATGCCTGTAGTCCCAGCTACTTGGGAGGCTGAGGCAGGAGAATCATTTGAATCTGGGAGGTGGAGGTTGCAGTGAGCTGAGACCATGCCACTGAACTCCAGCCTGGGTGACAGAGGGAGACTGTCTCAAAAACAAACAAACAAACAAAAACCTCCTGTAGTCACTAAACAAATAATCAAATAACAATAATAAATCCCAGAGACAAAAGACAAATACACAAAGTTTCTATAATATATTGTCCAAAATGTCCAGTTTCTAAAAAACATTATGATGCATATAAAGAAGAAAGTATAACCCATTCATTAGAAAAAAGACAGGCAACAGTAATTGCCTGCAAGAGCAAACAGATGCTGGATTGACATTAAAAAGACTTCAAGGTGTTAGGGAAATCGGAGCACAGGAGAACCAAGGTGATATCATTTTAAAATCAACTTCATCTTAAAACTAGCAAGGCACATTCATTGCCAGTCATGACCCATGATTATAGGATGTTTATGGCTAACGAAGCAGTTTAGTAATGCCTGCAAGGACAAACTGCTACAATAGCAGAATGTCCAGATATCCTGATATTGCATAACAATATATGCTTTTAAGATAGTTAGAGTCATGCTTTGATGCACTTACAAAATAAAATGCCAAGGATAACTTTCTTTAAATCAACAGAGTACTAAATTTTGTCACACAGTCAGCATACCTGCATATAGACATAGCTCAGCCTTTACACAGATAAGACCCTATATTATGCAAAGCATTTAAAGCAAAGATGGCACATTCCTCTGCTTGCTTTATAAGGATGCCCTACTTTATAACGGAGTAGCTTTAGATAAATGATCTCGTCTCTCTGCACTATGTCATTCTCCTTGAATTCCTGTCTGCAAGGGATTCAAGAACCCTTTCTTGGGGTCTAGATTGGGACACCTTTTTCTAATAACAAAAGTAACCATTATAATTAAGTCCAAGAACAGAAGGAAACCACGATGAAAGAAGTAAATAAAATATAATATAAAGTACAAATGAAAATTCTGGAGTTGAAAGTTTAATAATTAAAATAATTTCACTGGAGGTAATTAACTGTAGATTTGAACTGGCAGAATAAATAATTTGTGAACTTGGAGATGTTTGATAGAGATTATGCAACTCAAAAAACACACAAAAAAGGAATAAAGAAAAAGGAACAAAGACTCAGAGTGTGGAACACTATTAACCACAACATATTTGTAACGAGAGTACAAAAAGGAGAACAGATAGAATAAGAAGCAGAAAAAATATTCAAAGAAGTAAATGATAAAACTTTCCAAGTTTATTGAAAGATATATGTCTATACATCTAGGACACATAATGAACTTCAAGTAAGATAAATGCAAAGAGATGCTCAAATAGAACATCATATTAAAGATGCTGAAAGCTAAAGACAAGGAGAAAATTTTATCCAGCAAAGGTAAGACGGAAAAAAGATTAGCGATTGCTTAGGGTTGCGGGGAGGGATGTGAGGAGACTGGGAGGTGACTGCTTTAGCACAGAGTTTCTTTTTTGAGGTGATAATAATGTTCTAAAATTGTGAGGATGGTTGCCCATATCTGAGAATATGCTAAGTACTATAGAATTGTAGATGTGAAGTGGGTGAATTTTATACATTTCACATTTTGTGAATTGTATTTCAGTAAAGATGTTTAAAAGTAAATTTGTACAAAGACCTGTACGTACATGTTTGTGGAAGCTCTATTCATAACCTTGAAAAATTAGAAACAACCAAAATGACCTTTAACACGTGAATATAAAAACAGCCTATTGTTCATCCATGAAATAAAATACTCCTAAAAAAGAAATGAGCTATTGACTCACAGGGCAATGTAGACAATTCTTACGGGTATTTTGCTAAGTGATGGAGGGCAGACCTAAAAGGCTACATTTTGTATGGTTCCATTTATATGACATTTTATATAGCAAAAGTATAGGAATATAAAGCAGATTGGTAAGTGACAGAAGTTGGGGGCATGTGTAATGGTTGTCTACAAAACAGCTTCATAAGGGGAGTTTTGGGTGATGGAACTGTTCTATAAGAATTAGTGGACGTATGACTCTGAGTGTATGCAAATCTACTCACTATATGCAGATATATATATATATATTTCCCATCATGTTGTGAAATTTCAGGCAGAAATGCAGACTGTGACATGTGAATCAAACCTCATTGAGAAGGGTGATAAAAAAAAAACTGGCCAATTTTCAAAAACTGTTTTGACTGAGCCTATAAAGATACTGTATATAAACACTGTTTGCTAATTGGTAATTTTGTTTTTCCCACACAGATTACAGGTTAGCAATTCTGAAACAAATTTACATGTATACAAGTGTTAAATAATGCATTAAATAATATTGAACATTAAATTATAGATAATGAGACCCAGGTTTCCCATTGTCAGAGTAAACTTAATATAAAATAAATATATCTAAAATTCATGATCAAGTTTAGTTACTGAGAAATAAATAGGTAGACAAGCTAGTAATTCTTACATTGCCTTAACATTGATTAACATTTTAGAGAAAAGATCAAGAGTTAAAAAAACAATACTTGCCACTATAGGGTTAAGTGTAAAGTTAAAAAAAAAAACAGAGCTAAAATCTGGGGATACAGACGCTTTTAAAAGAGAAAAACCAGGGACAAGGTAACTATAACCTATTAACAAATTATTGCTGTTAATGCTACCATGATATGAAAATATTCTGCAATATTTTCAAAATACTCTGAAGGAGCAGAAGGCCGTGCAGCTATTGAACAAGATTAATTCACGCTGCACCTGTGGAACACATTTGGGAGACCAACCCTTTCACAGAATCATTAGCTTGCACTGGAGCTAGATGTCTGACATGCTCTAATGCACATTAGAAATATTTAGAGACCTCTTTGAACAGCTTCTTTCTCTTCTCAGAGACACCCTCCCCCACCAGCCCCAACAGGAGAGACAAAATGCCATAGTGGCTTTACTACCTCTGGACTATGCCAGGAGTTCCAGATGCTTTATAGGACTATGAGGACGGGGCATACAGCAAACTGTGCTGATTTACACCAAACCAAGGAAGGCTGCTCCTGCCTGTCAGGGGTCACACTTTGGTGAAGTGTATTGTTAATCAAGTGGCCACCTGTACTTCTCAGTGAGTCATCATCAAAGATACACTTGTGGATGGAAACATCTTAATTTTATAAGTACTCATTGAAATGTTCTAAGACATTTTCAGCCTCCTGTGAACTGGCACCGTTTCTCTTAAAGTTGAAGAGCAAAACACACAAAGTTAATAACACAAGGAAAGCAAAGAACACTTAAGAACCGGTGCTTTGCATTCAGGGCACCATATTTCCATCTCCCCTTTCAATCTAATTCTCTTGGAATTACAGAGCTCTTGTAAATATCAAAAGGACCATTTACTCTCTTTGAGGAGAGGAGAAATGTACTCAGATGGAGCATCACACTTAGGTACAAAAATCAAAGCCTTCTTATGTTTCAGCTTTTCCATTAAGAAAATAGAAACAGCTGAGAGAAAGGCTGTCATCTGAGGTCGTATTAGTAAAATGTAGAATTCTTTGACCCTTATGGAAGAAAATATGCACATCAATGTGTAAATAAAAGGAGGAAAAATTAGCCCTTTATGCAGCCTGCCTGGAATATATCCCATTTCACTAGCTAGTGTTAAATAAAATGCTGAGAAGCTACAGAGCAGATGTATTCTGGCTTAGCAAAAGCGTTGTGCCATGACATTCAAAGGGACAGAATTTATTCTAACTTTGTAGTGAGGTCAGGAAATTTTTCATTTGTACTTTTAAAACACTGTTGAACAATACGACATTCCCAATACACACTTAGTTGCATCTTCCTTATTCTCAGACATCTATATATAAATGTTACTAAAAGTTATTTCTTTAAGCCACTGTCCCAGAGGTGAAAGCACAATACACACAAGGCTGTGGAAAGTTTGCCAAGGTCTAGTAGTAAGTAGTGATGTTTTGTGTTTCATGCCAAAAGCTGGAATTATTTCTGCTATTATAAGAAAGGGGAAAACAAGTGGCAAAGCTTTCTTTGGAAATGAATACATACGGGCTCTAGGGAGGATTGGAAATCACCAATGCCATTCATGGACAATATGACACAAAGCAAGCGTATTGAATGAGCCCACCTTTGTAATGGGAGGTAGGAAGACATGTGGGAAAATGTTTTTCAGCACTAGACTACAGCTATATCTGAAATCAAGAACTCAAAGTGTGAGAGAATGATATCTAGCTATCTGGGGAAACTGTTCCTGTCACTCACTGGAGAGCAGAGCTGGGATATGCTGGAGAGAGTCATCTTTCCAGTAAAAGAATTGGGATAGAATAATGGGATGAAGTTTTTTAAAGGACTTGTCTGTCCTTTTTACAATTTTGTAAGCAAGAATGAAAACAGACCTCTGGTTCTGGCCAAGTGCTGCCAGAAACCGAAGATCCAAAAGAGTTAACAGTAAAACAGGGTGGAGTCCTGTTACTTATCTTACTAAAACTTTATTTCTATGTGTCTGAAGAGTGGCTGTGTTACAAACAAGAAGCTCACATCTGTTGGGGGCATTTGCCTGATTATATGAAAGAATTGTCAGATGGCGTCCTAGATAATAGAAATATGAAGGCTGTTCCTCGACAATTGCAGAGCGTAATGTTGGCAGGAACATTTATAACAGAGTAGTAAGAAAAATTCAAATCTAAATTTAGAGCATCTAAAGCATAAATTGAATGGAATGTCATTTCTTATTGATCTTTGTCAACCTATATTCTTTTGTGCCATATACATTTTATAATCTCTCGTTTCTCCCTTTTCCACACCTTATTTTATTGTACTTCTTTTATCTGACTGAAATTGAACCTTCTGTACTATTTGCTATATTAGTTAGGATTGCACCCAAATTGCATGAGATGACAGTGGCTTTCCCAAATAAGAATTTACTTTGAAGTCTGAAGATAAGTCATAGTGGGCCTATGAAATAGTGCCATGCTCATGATGTCAAAAAATGTCCCTAGTCAGCTTCAATTTTTCTTCCATGCCATCTTTACCATATGGCGTTCATTCTGGTCATTCCAAGATGACCACTGTACCTATAGACAACCCATCCACATGCCAAAAAAGAAAAATGGGTGGAGAAGTCAAAAGAAACAAGCCAGCTGAGCCTTCATGCATTTAAAAACGTAAAAATGCTTGCATCTGTTTATAGCACATTGGCCAGAACTGGTTTACGTGGTCGTCCTGTGGGACGGGACTGAGACAAATTGGAATTATCCTTAGGAAAGAGAAATAGATTTGGGATAGAGAACTACTGTGTGCTTTAGTGACCCTCCGAGTTAACATTGTGTTTCTGCTCCCTGTTTTATTAACAATTGTACGGTTAGATTGCAATCTGTTCGATCACATCATTGGTTTATTGTACAGCCTTTTTCCAAAAAAGCATTTAAAATACCTGATTCTAACTCAACATAACAGTGATGTTCAAAGTTTATTGTGCATTGGCAGCATGTAGAGGGCTTGCTAAAATCCAGATGGTTAAAACTCTGGGCCCTACTCCTAGAGTTTCTGATCCAGGAGGTCTAGAATGAGGTCTAAGATTTTGCATAATTAACAGTTCACAGGATCCAAGGATCACACTTTAAAGAAAGTAGTATTTGGAATTTTACAGGGAGATTTTAGAAGATATAGTTAGATTTCCAAAGCCAAACTTTGGTGGGTCATGCTTTCTACATCTATACAGGTTATGTCATGTTCTTTGCTTATTAGAGAGGCTATGGAAAGGTCCAAATAGTTAATCCTTTATGGGCCGGGCGCGGTGGCTCAAGCCTGTAATCCCAGCACTTTGGGAGGCCGAGACGGGCGGATCATGAGGTCAGGAGATCAAGACCATCCTGGCTAACACAGTGAAACCCCGTCTCTACTAAAAATACAAAAAAAAAAAAACTAGCCGGGCGAGGTGGCGGGTGCCTGTAGTCCCAGCTACTCGGGAGGCTGAGGCTGGAGAATGGCGTAAACCCGGGAGGCGGAGCTTGCAGTGAGCTGAGATCGGGCCACTGCACTCCAGCCTGGGAGACAGAGCGAGACTCCGTCTTAAAAAAAAAAAAAAAAAAAAAAAATAGTCCTTTATGTAATATATTATGTTTGATGATATAAACAATAGTTATACTCAGTACAAATATTGCAAACAACAGAGAGAGACAAAATGCTTCTGTTGACCACAGACACCAGGTCCAGTCCCTCAATCCCTTCCATAGAGATGACCCTGTGAACGATATAATATGTATTTTTCCAGACTTTTTAAATGCAATTATACTGTAATGGAATTTATATATACACAATTATGTTAAAATATTGTATAAATATATGACATTTAAACTGTAAATGTCATACTATACACATTTTTGTAGGCTTGCTTTTGTCTGATAAAAATATCTTATTTTTTTTCATGAAGCAATTTTTTAGAGTTAGAAATGCAGGCTTTGTAAAATAGCAACATTCAGCAACCTATTATTGAGTGTGGGCTGTATTAATCCTAGAAGTGCAGGTGATACAAGTTGTTATATAAAAAAATTGAACAATCATTCTCAGTTCATGTAGGAAATATCTACGTAAACTTTGTATTTTAACCTATTTCTTTTTAGGTAGGTTTTTTCTTTCTTACACTGGGAAAAATTAGGTAGTTTATCAGTTTTTCCAAAGTTCTTATTCGATAACTTGGCAATATAATGAATGTTTAAAATAATATTGATTGCATTTTTATGTTTATAAAAGCAGTACATATTTACAATAGCAAATTAGAAATATAAAAGTAAAAAAAATCAATGAAATGGCAGACAACCAAACATGGAGACACATCCAGTATCAATGTTTTACTTTCTTTCTGATACCTATCTAACCTTATAACATACACACATATGGAAATATGTATGAATCTGTATTTTTAATCATGTCGTTTATATATTACATTCTCCTTTTTCCACTCACTATAACATTGTGAGAATTTCATGTCGTTTAAAAATTGTGGAAGCCTACCAATATTTCTATACTATTATTTTTCAAATTTCTTAATTATAAAAATTATGTGTAAAATTGCATGTATTTTTGTGTGTGTGTGTGTTTTTTTTTTTTTTTTTTTTTCCTTGAGACGGAGTCTCGCTCTGTCACCCAGGCTAGAATGCGGTGGTGCGATCTCGGCTCACTGCAAGCTCCGCCTCCACGGATTCACGCCATTCTCCTGCCTCAGCCTTCGGGGTAGCTGGGACTACAGGCGCCCGCCACCACGCCCGGTTAATTTTTTGTATTATTAGCCAGGATGGTCTCGATCTCCTGACCTCGTGATCCGCCCACCTCGGACTCCCAAGTTGATGGGTGCAGCACACCAACATGGCACATGTATACATATGTAACAAACCTGCACGTTATGCACATGTACCCTAGAACTTAAAGTATAATAAAAAATAAAAATAAATAAAAATGAAAAAAAAATTGCATGTATTTATTATGTATAACATATTTTCAAGTGTATATAAATTGTGGAATGGTTAAATCTAGCTAAATAACAAATACATTACCTCACAAAGTTATCATTTTTGTGATGAGATCAATATTCTATTATAAAGACCCTAACTTAACTTTCCTCCTTGCTTATAAACATCTATTTTGTTTTAAATTTGCCATCCCTGTTTATTGCCATAAACATTCTAATTCATTATGATTATTTCCCTAGGCTAGATTCCTAGTAATTATATTACTAACCTAAAAGATATTAGTATATTTAGCCTTGATTATTTATCCCCAAATTATCATCAAGTTAATAAGATTTCAGATAATATAATTTTCCCAGCATTAAATATCATTTAAAACTATAAGACAAAATGCTATTTTGTTGTATTTTAATTTATATATTTTTATCACAAATAATATTGATAATTTTTTCAATTGGCAATTTATTTTCTTATTTAGTGGAATGTCTTATTTTGCCATTGAAAATTTTGTATTACAGTATTGATTGGTATGTCTACAATTACATATTATAGTTACTAATTTGTTATTCTTCATATCCCTGAAAATTTTTTGTCATTTTTCTTTTTTGAAAAAAAATTAAAGTTATGAATATATTTAGTTAACTTAATGAATATTTTCATTGTGAATTCATACCTTGCTTTCGTACTTAAAAAGTCTTTAAACATTTCGGATGGGCATGGTGGCTCATGCCTGTAATCCCAGCACTTTGGGAGGCCAAGGTGGGCAGATCACCTGAGGTCAGGAGTTCAAGAACAGCCTGGCCAACAAAGCAAAATCCCATCTCTACTAAAAAAATACAAAAAAAATTAGCTGGATATGGTGGCACACACCTGTAGTCCCCGCTACTCGGGAGGCTGAGGCAGGAGAATCACTTGAACCCAGGAGGTGGAGGTTGCAGTGAGCCGAGACAGTGCCACTGAACTCCAGCCTGGGCCACAGAGCAAGACTCTATCTCTTTAAAAAAAAAAAAAAAAAAAAAAAGTCTTCCAACATTTCAAAATACATATTCTCCTATATTTCCTACTTATGGTTTCCTTTTTCTTTTTTTTTTTTTCTTTTTCTCTTTTTTTGAGGTGGAGTTTCTCTCTTGTTGCCCATTCTGGAGTGTAATGGCGCGATCTCGGCTCACTGGGACCTTCACCTCCTGGGTTCAAGCAATTCCCTGCCTCAGCCTCCCAGGTAGCTGGGATTACAGGTGTGCATAACCACACCCGGTTAATTTTTTATTTTTAGTAGAGATGGGATTTCACCATTTTGGTCAAACTGTTCTCAACCTCCTGACCTCAGGGGATCTGCCCGCCTCAGCCTCCCACAGTGCTGGGATTACAGGTATGAGCCAACGCTCCTGGTCTTTTTTATCTTTCTGTAGATGATTG